>NC_056733.1:110585500-110675500 GCF_019279795.1 Protopterus annectens | reverse complement strand
AGCAACACACCAACTCCATTTAAATGTATTTAAACTGAGTTGGTGTGTTGGTTTGCTATTCTGATGAAGTTTCACATTAGAAATGAAAGAGCTCAATTAAATTAGTATTGGTGTTGTATTCTGTTTGCTTTTAATTTTATACATTTCACGTGCTTACTGGAATGTAATAGTCAAACCTAGCTTATATAATCCACAAAATTGTTAAATTGCATTTTTCTAAGCCTTCTGATTGTAATCCGTATAGCTTCCTTCACCACTGTCATTCCATTTAGTTAAGGTAAGAAGTTGCTTAATTCTCCTAAGTGACCCGTTCATTCATTTATCCGTGATTAACAATTCACACTTCACAATTTTTTTTCTGGTAAGCTATTAGCAATGTTCTAGTATTCATTCTGGATTAGCAACCCATATATATCATATACATTAAAAAAAAAATAAAAATTTCTACACAAAATAATGGGAGATTTTACTTGACAAAAACATGGTAGGATAGCAGCTGTCTATTATTGCCTGTGGTGGAGGTATATAAATTAAGAGGTGATCACTGCCTTATTTGTGTTTAGCTTAATAAATCTGAAAAAGGCCATTAGGTTCAGTTTGCCTGTCTGTAAAGTAAGTAAAACTAATTATAGAGAGGAAACCTCTTAAGTGAGGTTAAGAGGAAAGGAGTGGGGAGTTGTCCTTTAAACGAGTGTCTCAGCTGTGATTAGTGTCAGCTTGAAGTGTAATTGTTATACAGCTGCCCACTGCCGTGAGCACCTACACCTTCAACATCAATGTCAAAGGTTATTGTCAGTGTCTTTATTCCACTGCTTCACCAAAATACTGGATTACTTCTACCAAAGCATTGCCTCTTCCTTCATCAGGCCTATATCCATAACCAGTTTCTGAAAGCAGGCCCTTTTCTCCTAAATAGGATACTATTTCCTCATAAATACCCTGTTGAGTATCCTGGCTAATGGTAAGAAGCAACTAGGCTTGGTGTCCTTGCACCTTTTGAACACAGGCATAATACATGTAGTCTAGCTTACCTTTGGAAAAGTAGATCTAAGACCGAAAGGCCATATATATTAAGTAAACCATAACAGACAGTCCTGTTTTAATAATTGAGATGCAGACATGTACCTGAGTCTGCAATCCACCTAACCTTTTTCTTTATTATTTGCTAAGTAATTGTTTGATCATTTGTCTGATTTATTTACTTTAGTAATTGTGCTGGCCTCACTGGCTACATATACCTTTAGTGGAGACAGGGAGAAATTATCCAGGTAGAAAAGTATTACTAATAAATATGGGACTGAGCATAAAAGCTGATTATATTACAGGCAAATCATTAAAAAACAAACAAGATTTGAGTAAGCAATGGCTAAGTTGCTAAATCATCAAACAGATATAAAAAGAACAGATATGGAATGTAAAGTAATTGCAAGGTGTATATATAGAAAGAACCAACATTAGCAGGTATATAAGACAGATAAGGCTGGCAAGAAGGCAAATAATTCTGCACATTTATATTATCTACAGACTCCATTCAGCACCACAACGAGGTGTAATTTATATACTGAGTACATAATGATAACAAACTCACCAAAGTATTGGGACAAAAAGGAAATGAAAGTTCGACAGTTACCATAACAATTGATCTGAATGAGCAGGTCAGTCATCATCAACCAGTAGCACTGAAATGGCAAGTTTTCAATCAGCTCAGCATATAAAACTTTACAAGGTTACTAGCCTCCCTCCTTTTCCAAAAATACTGTGCCAGATAGTCTTCTCTCCATATTTCAGATCTGACACTCAAAAGTGGAGCACCATGTGAAAAAAAACATTGCAAAGATTACAAGCCACCCCCAGCCCATGCCTACCATGAGACAGGAGGAGCCACTGGGGCTATGCTGATAAGGACAGGCCTATTCATCCAGATCTGTTGTTATTGTTAGTATATAACTTTCATATCTAAAATAAAGAGGTCCATCCTTGTCAACTAGTTGGACAAATTCTCAGGCTTCTACTCCTGGGTTTTCATCATAAAAGCATACCTCTGTTCACCACATCCTCAAAAGAAAGCTTAGATCTGGAAGCCATATCCACCTTGCAGTGTCTTACAAAAGTATTCAATGAAGCCCATGCAGACATCACACAAATATTATCCAATTATGCATTTCTGTAGACATGCTTAAGAGGAGTGAAATGTCATGTAGGCACAGATGTCAAGTTTTATTATACTTTTAACAGCAGAATTTGATAAACTGATTAGGCCACCAAGGCAAAATAACTTTTGTAACTCTGGAACCAGATTTTTTTATTAGAAAATTAGACAAACTAAACCACATTTTTATTAGAAAATGAGACAAACAGTTGAGACTCTTTTCTGTCTGACTCAGTTTTATCCACATAAAATCTGAGTTGTCTCTGAATGTCCATACAGCACAAAAGATATTCACCTCCATTAGAATAGTTTAGGAGGAATACAGACACAGGAGTAGACTGATAAATGTTTGTATCAGTCAATGGCTGCCTTAGTCAAAAGGAAGATCAGTTACAGTGGGACTTTATCCTTGTGGAAGATCATTAAAGGAGGTTTCACTAGAGGCTTGCCATTTGGAAAAAACTTCTGGTGAAAGTAATGGGCACTAGATAAAAAGTGTTTCCAAGAAAGGTCCTTCAATCAGGTTTAGTAGCATCCTTAAATACACAAAAAGTTAATTTTTCTAAAATACAATATAAATCCCATGGAGGAACAGGATCCTTGACAAGAGGACGGGTCTGGAAATTATACCTGAGGAATGCTTTGAAAACAGACAGCTCTGTGGCATAGACAGGAATTGCAGGTGACCCAGGTTTGATTATCACATCAGATGCATGTTGGAGCTGGAAAGGGAAGATGGGAGTGAGTGGCCATTGCTTACTCACCCACAAGAGGAAGGAGGCAGCTCTGGCTTGACACAAGGGTGACACCAAGCAAGAGTACTAGGTGTTACTCAGTGGAAATCAAAACAGCTAAGCCCACACTGTCACAGTTATTGGCACCAGTAAAGCTGAGAATAATCCTCTTGGAGGAGCCACAGGGTGGTCTCCCAATGGAGAGAGGATATGTCGCCTACCAAGACCAGCAAGCTGGCCCACTTCCTACCACCCAACTCTCCCTGGAGAATAGAAGGTATGATTGAGATTCCTGGGCTGGAATGAATGGGCATAAGGCTCTCACACAGCATGGAAAAGCTTGGCTCCCATATCTCTAGAACAAATGTAACACTTTGATGACAATAGTTGAGCCATGTGGCAAGGTCCTAAAAGAATGTAAAAAAAATGCTTTGCAAACATTTACAGAAGCCAAACATAAGGAGTTAGGACCTCAACAGAAGTTAGATATGGCCTCAAAGTGGACTTTTATTGGATAAAATGTAGGCCCATATAAAAATATGGGAAAGGTAATTTAAAACTGCAGGTACTGGAGTTGTAAAAGAGTCCAACTTCTTACAGGTATCCGAAATAGAAAAATGTGTCCATTTACTCTTTGCACTTTTGTCCAGTATTGAATCTCTGAGCATTAGTCAGGACTTGGAACGCACAAGGTGAGTACGATCGGTCCCTGGCCATTACTGGAAGTGGAGTAACCAGGCTGTTAGGCAATGGAAGTGAATATCCAGGTCAGGCTTGACAGAAGGGTTCTAATGAAGGCTTGGTGGATGGTAAAGCATTAAAGTGCCCAGCACCATTTTACATAAAAGTGGCTTTCCATTTTTAAGAGATCCAGGTGATCTCAAATGTAATACTTTCTCCAGGAGACAAGGAGCATCAGACAGAACCACAGAACCACACTTGTTAAGGTTGGCTCCCTATTGAAATGTCAGCCACACAAAATACAGAGTACCAAAAAGAAGCAAAAAAAACCCGAAAACCCTGAGAAGAATGAATCTCGAAAATTGCTCTTCTCCTTAAAACTTCTTTTTTGCAGAGAAGCGCCCCCTGCACCTTCCCACCACAAACTTTTAAATGCCAACTCAAAGATCACCATACCTTGGAGGAGAAGGGAATATTCCAAGAAAAGGCATTTCGGACTTAGTATATGCAAGTCCATTGTTTTGGCCATTCAGTCTCTGAGTTTTCACTCTAGCGGGTCTGGGACCTGACATTTCAAGTGGTTACTGCTAAGGTCAGAATAAATCTATGAGAATGACTCTGGAATTCTTCACTTTTGTTTTTTGAATGAACTTCACAAGAAAAGGAATTGAGAAAAAGCATAAGGGTGTTCCGAGGTGCTCTGAGGGCTACTTCTAGATGAGACCATCCCTGGGATATTCCTCTGGCAGATAGATAATGGAATAGAAGTTGCTGCATTTGGCACTGGTCAGTAATGCAGAGGTCCCAACAAGCCTTCCATAGTGATAGAATAGCTTTTCTGTGACTGATAAGCTAACGGACCACGTATGAGGTATCAGAAAGCAAATGTCCACTACAGAACTGGCATCACCAAGAATGCGGCTGACTATTCGAAAGCAATTCTTTGATATAGCTCATTCTCATAAATTCCAATGCCCTGGATCAACTAATCCATAGTCCCACCAGGGGCTCCAATATCCTAGACCTGGTCATTACCAACATGGCAAATCAATGCTCCATATCTATGGTCACCCCCTCGTTAGTCAGGTCTGACCATAAGCTAATCACCCTTAACATCCACATCCCACCCCCACCCCCCAGTAAAGAAACCACCATAAAAAACTTCTCCAAAGCCAACTTCATGCTACTCAAGTCAGAAGTGACAAACTTCATGACACCCATGCAGACGGAACTGAAAGTTCAACTGCTGAATCCTACACTAAGGCACTGTACGAGCACATCCACTCATGCATGAATCGTGCCATCCCAAATAGAACCAAAATGCTCTCATCCAAAAAAAAGAAGCCAATCTGGTGGTCCCCTGCCATAAACAAACTTTACAACAAAAGGAAGAAACTTTTGCAGAAAAGAGGAAAATCCCAGGATGCAAATCACACCCTTCCTAGCCTCAGTAAGAAACTGAGATGCCTCATAAAATCCTCCAAAGCTAGTTATGAAAATAAAATTGCCAAAGATTCCAAAGACAACCACAAAGCATTCTATAACTATGTCAAGAATCTAAATGGCAATGCTCAGATCTGCTCTGAGCTAAAACAGAATGGCAATAAATATACTGATCCAAAGGATATTGCCAATATCCTGGCAGATCGATTCAGTGCCAACTTCACCCCCCTCTCACCCGTAAATGGCCCATCTCAATACCGGAAGATTGCCAAATTCCAGTAATAACGGCCACACAGGTACAAAACGCACTCTCTAAAGCCAAGAATACAGCATCCATGGGACCAGATGACATCCCGGGCTGGGTACTACATGAACTACAATATGAACTGGCACCTCACCTAAGTGTCATGTTTAATCAGAGCCTCACCTCAGGTTTCGTGCCCACTGAGTGGCGCAGAGCTACAGTTATCCCAATCCACAAGGGGGGATCCACCTTGGATCCCAGAAACTACCGTCCCATCAGTCTGACAAGCCTTATCTGCAAGGCCATGGAGCGTATTATCATGGAACCTATAAACAAAGACATTGGCAACCTTCAAACACTGGACCACACCCAGTTTGGGTTTGTGAAGGGCCGATCTTGTCTCCTGAACCTGATTGACTTCTTTGAATCAGTCTCCAGAGCCATGGACAAGGGTAAGGTGGTCCACACAGCCTATCTAGACCTTGCCAAGGCCTTTGACACCATCCCCCACTCTGGAATCATAGATAAACTTACTAAGTTGGGTATTAATCCCTATGTCACCCAATGGGTTGCTAAATGGCTTACTGATAGAACCCACACTGTAAAAGTAGCCAACTCCAAATCCAGCTCCAGACAAGTGACAAGTGGAGTACCTCAGGGTTCAGTCCTGGGGCCGCTCTTGTTTGGCATCTACTTCTCTGAAGTACAGGTCAACACTAAGGGACTCTGGCTAACAAAGTTTGCAGATGACTGCAAACTGGGAGCCATTATTGAATCCCCAAATGATGTGGATACTCTACAAAAGGGCCTTACAGAAACAGATGCTTTGTGCCAGAGCCATGGGCTCAAGCTCAATGCCAAGAAATGTATTGTTATCCCCTTTGGGAAAAACATGTATCCATGAATTACCATCTAGGTGGCAGTACACTAAACACAGAAAGTGTGATAAGAGACTTAGGGACACAGGTGGACAGTGGTCTCACCTTCGATAACCACATTGCCACAACAGTCAGGAAATCCTTCTATGTGGCACACCTCATCACGAAGGGCTTTTCATCCAGAAAAAGGAGGTCATTGTCCCACTGTACTCATCCCTCATTAGACCCATTATAGAATACAACGCCCCATTTGGTATGTACCTCTCAAGACATCTGCAACAACTGGAAAGGCCTCAGAAATACCTCACTAAAAGAATCACAGGTCTAAAGCAGATGCCCTACGCTGACCGCCTTAAAAAACTCCAGCTATACTCTGCCGCATATCGTCTACTCAGAGGCAATCTCTGCTTAACATACAAGGCCATGTTAAACCCAGAGCTGTTGGACATGCTACACTTAAAGAAATCCCAATCCCTCAGAGCTACACGCTCCAGGGATCTAAACCTTGTCATCACAATAAACAAAACATGCTGGAGGGATAGGTTCCTGACCCACAGACTCCCCAGACTCTGGAATAGATTGCCCATACATGTCAAGCAGAGTGCCTCTTTGGACCTCTTCAAGAGGAACCTTGACGATTGGATGGGAGAAAGGAAATTCACCCCAGGGATCACATCAGTCGCCCTGCTAGACAGGGGTCCAGGAAAGTAAATAATGTGGGAAGAAATAGCCAGGGAATTGTTATGGCTAGGCTTGTATAGGCCCTAGGGCTGATAACCTAGTACCAACCTATGAACCTATGAATCTCACCCTCACAATAGAGAGGGATTAATGGTAAATTAATCCTCTGCCTGTTTATGTTCCACACTACAGTCATGCTGTCAGTCCTGGAATGTCTGCAAAGTGAGGAGGACTGCCCTCATCACTGTTTACCCTTGAAAATGCCACCCCAGCCACAGGGGCAGGGACATTCATACTGAAAGCCACTACTGGTTTGGCAATTGGGAACAAGCTGCCCACAGTAAAATTTGGGGTGTGGAATCACCACTTTGAGCTGAGTGTATTTTGCATGCCTTTGAGATCTGTATATGTTGAGATATGGGATCTGCTAACTGAGACCCTTGTATGACTGGAGTTCACTACAGTCATCAAGCAGATCTAGCATAAAAGACCACAAAACAGTAGCTGTTATCAGTTCCAGTGCCCTGAGTCAGACAGTTGTTGCAGCTGAGTAACAGCAAAGAAGCAGAGACACTGTGCTTTGTGGAGGTAGAATCCTGGCCAGTAGATGCCATGCTTTGCAGGACAGTGTCTAAGGTGAAACTAATGAAAGTTAGTATCTGCACAAGCTCTTCATATGACTTTGGAGGTTTCAGTTTTATTCACAAGGACTGAAAAAGACTCGGTAGTTGCTACCAAGCCACAATTAGTCAGTCTTAAGTTGGTGATCTGGGAGCCAGTATCCAGGAAAGGGAAAACCTTCACCCCTTGTGCCTCTGGTTCACTGAAGTTACAGACGTGTTTGGTAAACACACAGGGGACTAACGTGAGACCAAACAAAAGTATTCCAAACAGATAATGACTGGCTCCTACCCAATAAGTGTAGAAATATCCTGGAGATCCAAAGAGCATATCCAAGTCTCCTTCTTGCAAGCAAGGAATACTAAACTGCCCATGACCATCTGGAAATACTGTTACAGAATAAATTTATTTAGACTGCTAGATCCAGTAACAACCTGAGGTTCATTGCTTTTTTGGAACTAAAAATAACTTGGAATAATAACCAGATTATTTCTGGCCTGGCAGGACCTCTTACATAATTATTTTGTTTATGAGGTTCAAGACCTTTTCTATTACCACTCTTTTTGATATGATAAGACATCTGGCAGGGGGATTGAGTATAGCAGGGAAGAAAGTGGAAGAGACTTGTGTAGTCTCTGTATATTACTGTCCTTATCAAATTGCCCTGTGTGATGTTCAGCTATCCATTCAAGTTTAAATGGTTGGACAGGTGGCCCCTGATTATCTTCAAATTGGGACAGTCAGACAAGGCCTCAGTGTTTTGACTGCTGTCCCGCAAGGGATGACCAAAATAACCCGCCTGTTGCTGATTGTTCTTGCCTTTGGGCAAGCATTTATTTTGCAAATTTCCACAGCCATGTTTGTTCCTCCCAAATCTTTAATTTCCTTGATGTTGGCATCAACACTTATGCCATATATTACATATACAATGTGACCATGAAAAGGGGTAGTGAGGAGTCGGAAATGTCATGCTAACAGCAGTGAGATTCTTACCTTCTTTCTGCATATCTTCCAAATTCTCCTTCATATTTGGTCTAAACAGGGTCCCACGGTAGTGGTGCTGCGGTAGCATTGTCGCCTCACAGTAAGATGTTGTCCCATTCGATTCTCAGCTAGAGCGTCTTCTGTGTGAAGGCATGCATGAATGAGCATACCTTTGTTGAAGGCTGTGTGTCAGGGCTGGTAACTTGGCATGTAAAAATCCACTACCAAACATTAGCGGACCGGAGTTCCACTGTGGTGACCCCTAACTGGGATAAGCCGAAAGACACATTTGGTCTAAACAGGGTAGACCCATCAAACAACATATTAGTTAATAATGCCTTGCAGTCCTCAGCAAAATCCATAAAACACAGCCAGGCATGTTAAAGAAAAAGCTTAGCTGGTGCCTGCTGCCTAGCAATACCATTAACTGAGTTATGAACAGACTGCATGTTAATACTGGAAACAGAAGATATTTTCCATATGAGATTGTAACTTGGTCTTGAAGTCTCCATCAGGCAACATCTCTGGCAGCTGGAAAACCTTATTTGCCAGCTCCCACTAGAAATATAACATATGCAGTAGAGTTTTATTTATTTTATTTATTTATCCTTGTTGAAAGGGTTAGTCCCACCAGGCTAGTGGCCTTTTTTCAGGGGTAACCCAAGGCGGTAGTTACGCTACTAGGTAAAGTTTGGGCATGGCATCAGGGAATTTCCCATTCTCTTTTCAGTCAGTGACATGGGATCTTTTGCATACATCTGAGCTACCACCAACTCAAGCAGATGTAACCTTAGTTTAATGTCTCACAAAAAAGGATAATATACACAGAAGTGAGCACCCTTTAATGCTGCACTAGAGTGTCACCAATCCAGTCACATGGAGTGAGAATAGAACTCACAACCTTCCGGTCTTCCAGTGCCAAAGGAAAGTGCTACCTGTTGCACCACTGATACTGACAACAGATAGTTGACTGTTCTCAATAAAAATATGAAGGACACATAAACATGCTTCTCTAATGTGCCCATCATTCTGGAATCCTTGCTAGGAGAACAGACAGTAGCACTCTGTGAAGTTGTCGCCTTTTTTAAGGCCCACTACATCAACAACAGAGTCTACCTTGGGAGTCTACATAAAGCAAGTCCAGTTCCCAGAAGGCTGAAAGATCTTGTCTTGACTCCACTGAACAGATGCCACAATGTCAGGCTCTTCCCATGTGGTCTGATTAGAGAATAGACTATCTTGTCCACAGAAGGGACTACCAATACAGACAGTTGGGGTGATCCAAAGGACATCTTGTAGGACCAAAGGAAAAGACATGGAGTCTGCAGGTCATCATGCTCTCTACCTCATCATTTCAAGGACTTTAATGAATATGGGTTCATCTGGAAGAGATGTCGGGGAAATAATGATATTTCCATTGTCAGTATTTGGAAGTTCAAGTGCTTCCTCTTGCACCACTGATTCCTATCTGACCTCAGGAGGGATTGTACTGAGAATGAGGAAGAAGCACAATGTGATCAAGGCACATGTAGCCAATCCTGCAAGAAATACTCAGAATTTCTGCTCTGGCATTGAGAAGGACAAGAGATTAAAAGAGCAGACAGGAAAACATCTATGACCAAAGCCATAGGTTGCACTGGTACAAATATCAGCAAATGCAGAACTGTTTGCATTACTGATGTCAAAACCACTATCAGTGTCACACTTTAGATCAACAGCTTTGTTCCCAACTTCCCAAGGCCAAAGTCCATCAAGGTTGAAGGAAACACCAAAACAGTTGGTGCTAAGCCCAACCATAACAACTTGATCTCAAACAACAGGGCATTGGACCCTGTTGAGTATAAATCTGACACTGAGGACCCTAAGGCTGATTGAATCAAGATCAACAACCTCATAAGTACTGAGGCTGAGACTGTCCCTGAGTAGCCAACCCTGATTCCTAGGGACAATGAAACCCCCGAAGCTGACAACACTGGCATTGAAGCCAACAACATCAGTGGCATGGCTGATGTAGAAGGCAGTAAGCCCATAACTTGTGGTCTGAGTCTGAGACCATAGCAGATGTCAACACATTTGTTGATGGTGATGCCTGCAAGATAATGACTGGCCTCATCAAAAACAGTGCCAAAACAGGAGTTGGTAAGGAACACAAGGATGAAAAAGCACAAATGAAGGGCAGGGATGGAAAGCCTCTGTTTACTGTAATACCAGAGGAGGAAAAGGTAAGTAACATTTCCTAGTGCACCTTCACAAAAGCCTTCATCTTCTTCTCATAGTCTATATCCGGAGTGAAGGAATGCCTTTGACATTACTTAGCAGACCTGTTATATGAAAGCCTGGAGTGCATAATTTCTCATACCACGTAATCAGACAAGTCTTGTCCCACTAATTTAGGAGGAGGAGGATTCTACAATGACAACAACAACAACAGGCAATTTGTACACAACAACAGAAACCATAGTAGTAGTAGATGTGGAAGAATAATCTAGTCTAGGTTTTCTACTAGCATGAGAGATTTTTTAAGCAATATCATGTTTCTCTGTCTTTATCGTGACCCTTATCCTTTTCCTGGTGGTTTGAGGAGATGTGGTTCTCAGCCTCAGTCTCAGGGGCAAAAGGAGTCAGTCCTTTTAGAAATAAAACATGAACTATTTTTCAAGCCATGTACAATCAATCTGTTATTTCTATCCCATATACTCGGAAATTAAAAGGGCACAAATATCACATTTCTCTTTAAAATGTTCTTCCACAGGACAAGCATTGCACAACTGTGCCTATTTTGAGGAGGAATTTTGCATTCACATTTGGTGAACTATTTGAGTGTTTTACCATCCATAACTATTGCAAAACCTGATAATATGTAAAACGTATCCACAAAATGAAGAAAACAGCTTAAAATGAACAAAAAGCCAAGCAGCAAACATACTAACTATATTCAACAGAGGGGACTGAACGAAAACAGCTAAACACTCAACAGCAAACTAGAAAATGCAAGAAGACTAGAGATAAGAAAATATAGTATAATAAGATTTTTTTATACAAAATATACATTTGAAGAGTGAAGTAGAATGGGGCTGTTTTTGGCTCTAATGAGAGCTTATTGAATGACAAAATACAGCTGGACATTAGCATTGTGGTCGATGGGAGGAGCTAGTAGTCAAGCTAATGAAAACCATCAGCTTGGAAGCTACATCTACTCAGCATGAGTTGTAGTTAGAAGAGTGTAAGTGGATGATAGAGGTACATCCATCCATTGTGGGTAATGTTAGGAGGAGTCTGTGTTCGTATGTGCGTGCATGCGTGTGCGTGCACGTGTGTGTGTGTGTGAGTGTGCATGCATGTGATACTCTACAGTGAAGAGTGTAGGGGTATGATGGTGTTACAGCTGTTGATGTAAGTTATACTGAGGAAAAGGGTGTTGTACTGTACATATGGAGTTACATCTCTTCGATGTAACGTACAGTCAGGAGATGTGTTTGTGTGTGTGGGCATGTGTGCACACAGGTATCCACATATGGACTTGTGTGTGTGTGTGTGTGTGTGTGTGTGTGTGTGTGTGTGTGTGTGTGTGTGTGTGTGTGTGTGTGTGTGCAGGACAGAGAGGGAGAGGAAAGGAAGAGTTTATAGGGCTGACAGTTACTGCATTATGCAGAACCCAGCAACTCAGGCAAAATGAAGTTAAGAAACCTAACAGTAAGCCTAAAAGTAAGGAACAAACAAAATTTACTGAAGGGGAAAGGTGCATGAAAAGCAACGTAATTAGAAATATCATTTGGGTGAGTGAACTGGAAAATGACTGTGATGAAACAACTAGATACAATTTACATGGATTTAGTTTCAGGCAGTTTCATATTTACATTTTTTATGAACAATTTTGAGTGAGTAAATGACTCACAATTCACTGTGAGTGTTGCAACATTCAGCAGCATGAGGACAGACACCTCATTTTGTACCATGAAAACAGGTATCTTACTTGGAATACAGCAAAAAAAAAAAAAAAAAAAATCAGGCTTTTTTTCAGGAGTGCAAGCTCCCTGCTCTGCACCTCCACATTCCCTGCTAATTATATATACTATCACCGTGATCACTCTGCAGTGAAGAAAGGGCCTGATCTCCACTGTTTGCGATCTCACATCAAAACAAAACCAGCAATGTTCGATGAGAAAATCAGCTGTACTGACTTTTTACTGCAATAATCGCAACATTTGACCATTGCAATAACACCCCTTGTTTGATACTGTAAGGACAGGTACCTCAATTTGTACTAAAGACAAGTATAGAAACTCAGCATTGTGCCATGTGAAGAGATACTTTGCATTTTTCTGCATGAGCCATAACTGACTATGCCCCATGAGGGCAGATGTCTGATCTTATACAATGAGGGCAGATCTCACCTTGTTCTCTGATGACCGATAACCTACTATGCACTTTGAGAAGAGGTGCCGCTCTCTTTACTATGGGGGTAGATGCATACCTTGCACTGTAGTTAATGGTGTCTGACCTTACACTGTGAGAACAGGGAAATGCATATCACTCACACTGAAAGTGAGCTACCAAATCTACAAACTGATCACAGCCACAGCAGCAAAATTGGAAAAAAAATTAAAACCAAAATGGCAAATGTAATTTTCACAAAGCTTGCTCTCAAAATAATATGAACATAGTTATCCTTAAGGCACAGCCCTCCATATCTTACATGCAGGGAACTATGCCCCCTGTATATATACTAAAGATAATCAACTTGAGGTTGCTGCCCCTGGGGGAAGGGCCACTCCCTCACTGTTGTGGGCATTGAGTATGAGACTCACCTCATGCATTGCACTGCATTAAATTGCATTTACTTGGTGGCAGAAGGAGACAGAAAGCCTATCTTGTTTTCCCCTTTAGTGTATTTTACATTTTGACTACTGACCACACCTGTCTTCCCCTTCACCTTTTCCTACCTCTCACTCATACACTCTTGAACACCTCTTTGGATTCCCTCTTCACCATTAATTTTGGTTGGGCATTCCACACGAGTAGTTAGCCCCTACAATCTACTATGTGTATCCATTCCTACTGTCTCTGTCCTTCCTGTTCAGGATAACTACTTCACTTATTCCTGACATGATTGTGTAGCACATAACATGTCCGTCATCTCTCCTGTTCTCTATAGAGAAGAGTTCCAATGCCACTATTTTCTGATTAATCCTTTCCTCTCCTCCATTCAGACTTCTCTGATGGCTTTTCTCTGGACTCTTTCCAGCAGTTGCCTGATACAACTCACCTTGTACACCATCCAGAATGCCCACATACTGAAGGTGTGCCCTGACCAAGGCCTGTTAGAGTAAAGGGATTATTTATTTACTTCTGGAATCCATAATTCTGAGGCTGTACCCCACAATTCTGTTGCTGCCTCTGCTCCCTCAATCTGGTTCTGGTGGTCCAGCCAAGTTGTCATCAACATGCTGCATGCTTGAAGAGTGGAAGACAAGAGATTGCTTTGACATGGACAATGTCAGGAGTAAGACTATTCACGTTTCTTCCTCCTGATATTGTACATACCCTATAACCATCTGTGTCCCACCTTTCAACCATGTAACAGCCCAATTGCTCAGTCTTGGCCCTATCATAAACCCCTTATAAAACTGGATCACAGAAAAGAGAAAAGCTGCCAAACTTTGTCCCAGGATTTTCACCTCAATGATATTTGTCATTCCTATTAAGTTAATAGGCCTGCAGTTCCTCAAATTCTTCCTGCACCCCCACATACATGAGTACCATACTCGCTGCCCTCCGGTCCCTCAAACACCTCTACAATAGCTAGGAATCTTTTGAAAATCTTTGTCAACATATAGGCCCATTCAGACTCCTGATGACCTTATAAGGCAGCACATCTGGTATTTGTGCTTGATCCTCCTTTATGGCAGATAGCTCCTGCTCTGAGTCCTCCTTTTTTGTCTTGGTCCCTAATTTCCTACCTGTTATGCACCCGGTTTTGTTTTCTTTTGCCCTGATTGGTAGATTCACCAATGTACCTGCACTGGTCTTCTTTATGTTTTTTTAGCCTCATCCTGTGACCCTTGTCTGTTGCCCTGAAACTGTATTCCTCACCAGTTTCATAGTTTGTTCAGTTTTTTCCAGCTTCCTAACTCACGTCTGGCCTTTTTCCCAGCTCAGCATAAACCACTTCCATAAAATACCAAATTATCATCTTTGTCTCTGTATTCCTATTATCTCCACTCTAAACCATACAGTGGCATGATTACTAATGGCTAACTGCACCTTCACTTGGATATCCATGACCCTCCTCCTCCTCCTTTGTCAGGGCAGTATCCAAACTCCCATCCTTTCTGATATAGTCCAGCCCAGGCAGATAGTTAAACCTCTTGTAATCCGCAATAGCAGTTAATCTTGGCACCCTCTGTTTCCTGGAGCTTGAAATGTCTCATTGAGCTCCCTGGTAGACTAAGATTCCCATAAGTATTAACCTCATCTGCCTACTCCAGTCCTTTATTCTATTCACATGTCTCTCATCTATCTTCCTTGATGTGTCCGTCGATGATACACTTTATCAAGCCATCAGCTCCTCCCATTCTTCTGTGTTAACTGTAAAGGTTCTTAGCACAGGTCCTGACCCTGTCTCTACCTGTACACCTCCATGAAGTGGCATTCCTTCTCTTTTATTTCTTGTTGTTTGCTTCCTTTAAGTAGAATGCTACTCGACCACCACCAGCACCGTTTCTTCCTTGTTATTCCTGAACATCCTTTTGCTGGGCATCCTAATGTCCCACCCCTCTTGTCATAAGTCCATGTTTCTGTGATGCCAACAATGTTCTCCCCCTCCTCATCATTTCTAGCCTGTCCATCTTCCTACTAAGATTTTATGTGCTATTAAGTAAAACTATCAATCCACATTTTGATTTCCTGCTATGTTCTTTGTCAATTGTCCTTCATTCTTCTGCCTGAATATCTAACACATTATACATATGTTTAGTTTAAGGTTTAATTTGTTGCGATGTGCCTTCCCACTCCACCAGTAAGTACAAATGTCCCTTCAGGGCTATGGGTGAAACATGTTCCTCTCTCTACCAGGTCTAGCCCCCCGATCTTCTCCCCATTATAAGCCCTTCTCCCTCATCAGCTGCCACATCCAATTATTATAATCCCTAATCCTTCTTTCTTCCATGTGCTGGCTGCTGGTAAGGTAAGATTTCTGACAAGGCTACCTGTCTGCTACCTTCCCTGACCCCACTTACTGCCTGTCTCCTCTGAGAAGTCTCTGGTACCTACATGTCCCACAACATCCATTCTCCCATCCTCCTTGGTGACTACCTAGGTCTCCTCCTCTGATATCTATGACTTGTGATCAGTTTCTTGGTAATCCTGACTCTTCTTTCTGCCTTACATAAATTTATAATTATCTGGGTGACTGAGCTACTGGTCTCCAAACCCTCTGCTCTGTCAACACCTTGGGCTCTTTCTCTCCTTCATTCTGCTCCTGCCATCATCCCCCTAGCTGCAACCTCCCCCTTCTATTTCTACCATCCAAGATCTCCTTACTGCTTATGCTGGTCACTTTCCTCTCTATAGTGTATTTGATTTATTTACAATACTCATGTACTCTTCCTACAAGCCCTTTCCACCATACAGTCTCCTTTTCCCTCTCACTCTCCCATCTAAGTGAGTGTCTGCCCCTCTGTGCCCACTCACCTCCTGCTCACTTTGTGATGCTGTTTCCTGCTTGGCCACATATGGCTCTATCTCCCCTTTATCACTTGCCGCTGCTCCTTGTATCTCTCCTTCCATCCTGGCTTCTTTCTCCTAATCCTGTTTTTGTGGTTGCATCTCTTACCTTCTTCCCTCACCTTACTCTGTCTCACCCCAATTTCTTGCATTCCTTAGACCACCTCTACTCTGCCAGTGTCACCTTGTAATATGCCTTTCCTCACTTTGCCTTTTCCCATCCTATCCTGTTGGCTTCTACTCTCCATTCCCACTCTATCCTTTCTCACCTGAACAGCTAATCTACCACCATCTGTAGCTCCAGAATTCTCCTAAGAATCTTGCACGCTCTCCTGCAAACTTTACATTCTTTGCCACTCAACGTTTCTTGAACCAAACAGATGCCTACATCCTGAGCACCTCACAAATCTCCCTATTAGTATTCTCATCCAGTCTATGTTGTTGTTTTCTTGTTATCTCATTTTTGGACCCTGTACATATTCCTTTTTAAATTCTGTTTTATTTTTTCTTTGCACAGGTACATATTCTCACACATATGCACACACACACACACACACACACACACACACACACACACACACACACACACAATAGATTTTCTCTGTAGCTGTCAGAATGTTATACAAGCAGTGTACTGTGACAGCTGCCACATTATTTGGACAATGCTGGGCACTGGATGAGAGGTGGTGTCCTGGAAACAGTAAACACCTGGCCTATTTCTTTTTCATTAATTCCATTTGTAAGGGGGTTGGCTCCCTGCACACCCTCCCACTCACCATCTTTGAAAGAACTATATTAGGTGCAGTGTGGGTTTTGGTGGGCATCAGCCTTCTCCCTTACTAATGGAATTAACATTTGATCTATCTATCAGTCCTACCTGTCTATTATAGCAGCAATACTACATAAGCGATCATGAGGACTATAAGATGCCTAGGCATATACACCTTTAGACATGCTTAAACATTAGTGACTTCTTTTTCAAGCACTTAATAATGGTCACTTCCCAAATCAAGAGTGGCTGTATATAACAATCCTGATGTAAACCTGTATCAACTCATCAAGTCATGAAGACTAGCCATAAAGGTAGTCAAAGAAGTGCTTAGACATATAGCGATAATTTATTCCACAGGCTGGTGATACACAGACTTAATAACCTATCTTTACTGTGGGTCTTGTTTCTTTGTTGGTGTAGATTTAGGCCTAAAGGGTGGGTGTTTGTAGAGCCACTGGTTTTGCTAAGAAACAGGAGGTCATATAGGATTGTGTGTTTTATGAATCCAAAAACAAGACACAGGTAACCTCAGAGCAGCCTGTAGGCTACTGAGTATGAGGAGGTTGTGCTTATTTGTCAGCATAGCCGAACGATTTAAGGACTGTCATTTTTTATTAAGGCATCTTTGAATCAGCCATTCTAATTGAGCTATTTGCTTCAATTTATACATACCAAATGGGGCAATGCATTCAATGAGAGGGGCATAGCTGTTTCAATCGTTACCCTGTGCCCATGTCCACCCAGACAGCTTTTTAACTAAAAAAAAAAAAAATCCCTGTAATAACAGGCAAGTTTTTTTTTTTGATAAAAAAAAAATTCCCTGTAATAACATGATCGATTGGATTATTACAGTCACACCCCACCCCGAGCTAGCTCTTCCATTGAAGAGCAAAAAAGTTCACTGTCATAACCTGATGACCAAGAAAAAAAGTTCACCATAATAACCCAGTCGGGTTATTACACTTATACCCTCGCACCCAACAGCTAGCTCCTCCATTGCAAAGCAAAAAAAAAAAAAAAAAAAAAAAAAAAACAACATGAGACAAGAGGTTTGGTTGATAATTTGGCTGAATCAGTTTGCCAGTTGCAACAGTCTAAATATAAGCCCATTTTATCATTTTGTTGTACCTGTGAAAGCTTCTGATTTGGACTTAGACAAGTGTGCATTTTTTACTAGTTATACTAATGATGTTAAGAAAGTTTGTGAGATTATTAAGTCCAATTGATTAAAAATCATTACCATAGCTCTTATTTCTGTGTTAGGTTTAGAACCTAAGTTTGCTTTTCGAAGAAGTGTTAATTTTAAAATGATGTTAGAGTGTCTTCTTATACCATTAACACTAATAACAGGATGACCAAATGTGGCAGATTTAAACAATGCATGTACATTTTGGATGTACCTAGCACAACAGAGTTTGATCGTGCCCTGATAAATTTAATTGTGGGTCTATAGCAGTTGTTTATCTTGCCCTGTGCATGTCATTTGAAGTTTTTTACATAGGAAAGACTGAACATACAATAAAGGACAGAATTTATGAGCATTATTTTAATAATAAGAATAAACATGAGATAACTGCTTTGTTTAAACACACACGTTTGTAAATCTTGTTTTCATTATTTTGGATAATGTTGATTATAGTGAACGATTGGGACCTTGGGAGAAAAGGTTAGAAAAAGCTTAAATAATGTGACAGCTTAAACTTAATTCGACAATTTTACCAGGTCTCGATAACACAGTCCCCGGGATTCATGACGCTTGCGCCAGGCGTAGCGTAGGCGGAATAATGCCAAATATGGCCGTTGAGCGATTCAGGTATGATCCAATTCCACGTGCACTACTGGCGTACACCACAACTGCGCAGCCCTCGGCATAGGTATGCTAATCACCCCATGCGCAGTGTCGCACCATGCAAATGAAGGCAGATAGTGATTCATGAAGTGGTGCAGGCATAGCATAAGCCCACGGAAATGTAAACCAAAAAACAAGGTTTACATTTTCCCAAACAGAACATCGGAGCTATGGAAGCGGACCAGACTCATGTATTACAAAGTTAACATATGCCAATGGCTAAATACACAGCCAATGGCATAAGAAAAGATGCACAACACCTAAAAAACAACATTTAATGCCATGTCCACAGTAACGCACAGTACAACCACAGGGCATGTGTGCGCAAACAGGAACATAAAGAAAATATATAAAAATGTCATAAAATCGCAATGTAATACAAATCAGGTTTTCACCATAATACGCAATGGTAGACATGGAACAACACAACCAAGGTGCAAGGGTTGCTAAGGGCCTGCGACAGTGTTCAGCGCGGTAACTATGAATTAGTAGTCAATGCCATGCAAATGAGGCAGGTAATACTGAATCGCAAACGTCCCGCCGGATGAAGGATGTACCATACAGTGCAGTGCTATAACACCGAGGAGTAGCTCAGAGGAGATACATGACATCAGCAGAGGGGTGTGCCACCGTAGCAGTAAGCACATTGGAGCAATGCAAATCTGGCCTGGCTGTTGCTAAGCAAAGCTGCAGGACAGGGGTGGGGAGGAAGGTTAAGAATCGTTTAGCTGAGAGCACACATGGTGCCCGAAAGCGCATGTGTACGGGGATGAAAACATGCCCAAAACCCAGTAAGCGGATGCACGCGCCACAAACACTAGCACAAACAGGAAGGTCAGGGGAAGAAAAGAAGGAAATGCCGAAGTAGGGTAATTGGAGTACTACTGAGCAATTAAAACCAATCAACTCAAGGCGGCCAATCGACGGCAGCTGACAAGTCTGCTCGCAGAAACCTGCAAAACAGGATAGGGGAGGCATTGGATTGCAAAGAAAGGAGGGGAGGCATTGGATTGCAAAGATAGGAGATCTGTCATAGCAGAGCAAAGCAAACCGACAGTAGACCGGCAATAGCACACATTACGCAAGATAAGCCAGGTCTAGGAAACTACAAATGAAAGCAGGCTGCTGGATGCATGCCAGAAAATGGTAGGTGGAATGTGCAGAAATGTAAAGGGAAGGTCAAGAGGTAATCCACGGCAGCCAAATGTAATTCAACACCAAAGGCTCCACAATAGTAGTTCCAGTAGTAAAACACATAAGATACCCTTTAGCTACGATCGTACATACACACCCTATGACATCATCGGTGTTCACAGCACAATAGTATAAAGTGTGAAAGCACCCTACACACACCTGTGTATTCCCAACACTGCACCATAGGTGTAAACACACGGGGAACTTTTAAAATGTACATGTTGGGAGCTGCCATAGCTGTGCTTCATCAGCATGTGCTAGAGACTGACGGTGTTGTGGAGGATGATGCCTACAACCACCGCAGACCCCGGAGGAGGAGAAGAGTGTTCAGACCAAGGGTAACCTGCCAGGGGCTACATGATCTGGAGATAGTAGAGCATTACAGGGTGGGCGGGGACATCTTACAGCAAATAGTGGAGCTGTGCCAGCCACGCCTGAGAACCAAAAACAACAGAGGGGAACCCATCCCAGTGGACATGAAGGTATGTGTAAGCTTGCGAATACTAGCCACAGGTACCTTTCAAAGGCCAACTGGAGATATAATGGGGATCTCACAGGCATAAGCATCCAGGGTACTACACTAGTTCCTGGATGCCATATTACCACATGCCAATGAGCATATATACTTCCCCCGAACTCAGGAGGAGTTGGCCAGTAATATACGTCACTTCCACCATGTGGCACACTACCCGGAGGTACTGGGTGCGATAGACTGCACGCACATACAAATCAAGTCACCACCCGGTGAGCATGGTAGGTGCTACATAAACTGCAAGGGATTCCACTCCATCAACTGCCAGGTTGTGTGCAATGCCCAGGGCATTATCATGGATGTGTGTGCTGGCAGCCCTGGAAGCTACCATGACTCCCATATCTGGCATGCCTCACAGCTGTATCAGGTATTTGTCAGGGGGGGACATCCCACATGGCCACCTTATGGGGGATGCTGGCTATGCACTGGAGCCGTGGATGATGACTCCCATCAGAAATGCACACACACCCATGCAAGAACGCCATAATGAGGCACACGCACAAACCAGAATCATCATAGAGCATGTGTCCGGGATGCTGAAATCACGGTTTATAGGTTCATAGGTTCATACTAGGCTATCTGCCCTAGGGCATTTATAAGCCTAGCCAGAGTGTGTTTGGCTTTCGCCACCCATTTTAAATTAATGTTGATATGCCCTTTTTCGAGGTTAGTATACTGTGCCTCTGTCTAACAGTGACACAGAAGTGATACCAGGGGTAAACCTATGATCCCCCATCCACTCATCAAGATTCCTCTTGAAGAGAGTCAATGAGGGACTCTGCCTAACCTGGACTGGGATTTTATTCCAGAGTGAAGGGAGCCTCTGGGTTATGAATCTGTCCCTCCAGCATGTGCTATTTATTTCAGTGCTGAGGTTCAAGTCTCTCGAGCACGTAGCTCGATGGGATTTGGATTTTCTGAGGTGCAGCATGTCCATTAATTCCGGGTTGGACATGGCTTTATACGTCAGACAAAGATCACCTCTGAGCAGGCAGTATGCCACTGAGTAGAGCTGGAGTTTCTTTAACCAGGCAGCATATGGCATCTGTTTGAGCCCTTTGGTCCTCTTGGTGAGGTACTTTGGGGGTCTTTCCAGTTGCTGCAGGTGTCTGGTAAGGTACACCCCAAAAGGGGCATTGTACTCAATTATAGGCCTGATGAGGGATGAGTAAAGAGGCACGATGACTTCCCCTGATCTAGATGTGAATCCCTTCATGATTAGGTGGGCTATATAAAATGTTTTTCTAACCACTTTGGCCACGTGGTTGTCAAATGAGAGATTGCTATCAACTTGGGTCCCCAGGTCCCTAATTACTTCTTCCGTACTTAATGGATTACCACTTATGTGGTAATTTGTGGGCACTTTGTTTTTCCCAAAGGGGATGACTATACACTTTTTGGCATTTAGCTTGAGGCCATGACTCTGGCACCAGTTGTCTGTTTCTATGAGGCCCTTTTGGAGGATGCTTGTGTCGGCTGGAGAGTCGATTATGGCGCCCAGTTTGCAGTCATCTGTAAACTTCATCAGCCACAGTCCTTCCGTGTTGGCCTGTACCTCTGAGAAATATATACCGAACAAGAGAGGTCCCAGGACTGAGCCTTGTGGGACGCCACTTGTGACTGGTTTGGAGTCTGACATGGCTCCAGCAATTCTAACTATGTGGGTTCTGTCCTTGAGCCAGTTTGCAACCCATCTAGTGACATAGGGGTTTATATTTAAGCTGGTGAGCTTATCTATAATGCCCGAGTGGGGTATTGTATCGAAGGCTTTTGTGAGGTCCAGGTAGGCTGTGTGGACCACCTTCCCCTCGTCAATGGCCTTGGTGACTGTTTCAAAGAAATCAACCAGGTTTAAGAGGCAGGATCTGCCCTTAACAAAGCCGAACTGAGTAGGATCCAGTGTCTGTAGGTTCACAATATCTTTATTTATAAGGTCCATGATGATCCTTTCCATAGCTTTGCAGACCAAGCTAGTCAGGCTTATGGGGCGATAGTTTCCAGGATCCATTGAGGCATCACCTTTGTGGAGAGGAACCACCGTTGCTGTACGCCACTCTTTGGGTACATATCCTGTAGTAAGGCTGAGATTGAACAGTAGTTTTATGTTTGGGTTTAGCTCTTCTTGGAGTTCATGTAGGACGCAGCCTGGGACACTATCTGGTTCCATTGATGCTGTGTTTTTTGCTTTGGAGAGGGCGGCTCTTACCTGAGCATCTGAGATGTCAGGGGGGCAGCACTCTGCTGGGATAGATATTTGCCCTTTTGGTGGGGAAGGGGGGGAGTTTGCGCTGAACCTGTCAGCTAGGATGTTGGCAATGTCTGCGGGTTCGGTGTATATTTTGTCATTTTGGACTAATTCTGAGCATATCTGGGAATTCCCACCCAGGTTTCTAACATAACTAAAGAAAGCCTTGTGATTATCCTTAGTGTCCTGCGCAATTTTTCTCTCGAAGCTGGCCTTAGACGATTTTATGAGTGCCTGTAGTTTTTTGCTAATACTGATCAGAGATGCCTTCCCTTTTTGGGATTTTGCTCTATCATGTAGTAGCTTCCTCCTTCTATTGTATAGTTTGTTTATGGCTGGGGTCCACCAGACAGGACGTCTGCCTTTGGAGGATTGGGTCTTGGTTTTATTTGGGATTGCATGATCCATGCATTCCTGAAGGTGTTCATAGAATGCGTTTATAAAGGATTCTGCGGTCTGGGCCATATTTTCCACAGGCCCGGGGGGTTTGAATGCTTCCACCTCGGTTTTGAGGAGTGTAAAATTTGCTTTAGAGAAGTTTTTCACTGTGGTTTTCTGGGCAGGGGGTGGGGTCGGGATGTGAATATCCAGTGAGATTAGTTTATGGTCTGATCTTACCAGTGAGGGATACACTTCTGGTCTGGAGCATAGAGTCCCCATGTTGGTGATGATCAGGTCCAGTATGTTTTCCCCTCCTGTGGGAGTGGTAACAAGTTGTTCCATAGCATTTGAGTTTATAAATTCTAGGAACCTTTGGGCTAGGGTGTTGGAGCTAGAGTAATGCTCCCACTCTATGTTTGGGTAGTTGAAGTCGCCCAATATAATGGTGTTTGGAGAGACCTTCATATTTTCCAGTGTTCTCAGGAAGGCCGAGTGGAGTTCCTGGGTTTGGGAGGGTGGTCTGTAGCAGGCTATAAACTAGAAGGCAGTTTTACCCACTGTTAGTTGCACATGGATAGTCTCTGATGCTTCGTGCTGTGCCACCAACCTGGAGGTGTGGGTATCTTTGACAAATATTGATACTCCCTCCTTTTGTGGTTCGGTCCAAGTTTTGGGGAAAAGCATGGTATGAGGTATAACCTGGTAGTGCTGGGGTGCTCTCGAGCCTTGAACCAGGTTTCTGTTACTGCACAGATATCGATGTTCTCCATGCTAAGGAGAGTTTCGAGTGCATGCATCTTGAGGTTTAGACTTCTGGCATTGAGTAGCACTACTCTTAGTTTCTTATCCCTTGTGATACCTATGGAGGTGGGTTTGTCTTTTGAGCCTTGCCTAAAAAAGGCACTATGGGGGTAGCAAGAGCCTTTGCCAATATCCGAAAGCCCAGAGGTGATAGGTGCAAGCCGTCCCTAGCGAAGCATCGTGGCTTGTCGAGCATGTCACCCCAGGCTGACAGGCATTGGATCCCCTTTGAATGACACCAATACTTAAGCCAATCGTTGAAATTGATCATCTTGTCTTCATATTGTGGCATCATTCTTGGTGAGGGTAAGATGCTACTCAAGGTCAGGGTCATACCGGCCTGGGCTACATCCTCAGAGAGCTCCTCTATGTCTCTTTTCATGTAGTCCAGGGAGGTACATCTCAGGTCATTCACACCAGCATGGACAATGTCTGAGTCATATTTGTACTTGCCTTGGAGTGGCCTGAGTGCTTGTGTTATGTGGAGGATCCTAGCACCCGACAGGCAGCTCACCATGACCTTCTCCTTGTTCAGCCTGGTGGGTGGGACGTCAGTGTGCCTGACGATAGAGTCACCTATTACAAGTGTATCAGGTGTGTTGTTTAGCCTTAAGGGCTGTGACTGTTCGGCACACTGGCTTTATGAGCTATGTGTTGCACATGTTTTGTTTTGGGGTAGCTGTTGCTTTGGTGTCTGCTTTGGAGGTCTCTGCTGCTTAGGCAGATTTTTATTTAGAGCCTCCGAGTATGTTTTTGTGTGTTTATGTGTTTGGTTTGCTGTCGTGGTAGGTCTATGTGAGACTGGAATTGTAGTGAGTGTGGTTTCCTTTTCCTCCTGGCTGGTTATGCCAGTACTGAGTTGAGAGAGCTTAGCCTCCAGTTTGGCTATATGGTTGCATCTCTCACATGTGTTGGAATTTGTTGGGAGGAGGAGAGGGTTGTCTGTGTACATGAGGCAGTTGTAACATTGCCTCAAGATTCCCAGATTCACCAGCTGGACCAGAGAGGAGATTGACAACTGACCTTTGGACATGCTAGAATAGTATTGGGAATTTGTTTATAATTGAAAAAAAGGGCCAATGGGGAACAAGGTACTCAAGAGGAGTTTGTGAGGGTGTAGTGCTTTTAATTTTTTAGTGCTGACTTATATAATTGCTTTAGTGAGCAAGTGCCAGGTAACTTAAATGCAATGTGCTACAGGTAACTTAAATGCAAAAACGACAAACAGTAACTTTCATTCAAGTGAAACAAGGAAATAAGTACAGTAAGCAATGCAGATATCACTAGGGATCCACAGAAGCACTGAAAAGCCACGTTTTAGGTGGAATTAGCGTTTCAGGGAAATAACAAGCAAACAAACAACAAGCATACAAACAAAGCTAGATTCAGCAGGCCTGGATCTAGTCTATGCTACAGCAGTCTAGTCTATGCTACAGGGAGTCATCATCCATGGCTCCGGTACTTGAACACATCTGGTGGAGCCTTGCAGTACTCTCCAGGCACGTGTGCCCACATCGTCATAGTATGTGCCATGCTACATAATATGATCCTGCGGAAACAGCTGCAGCAGGGACAAAATGGTGAAGGCCCTTATAGCCCACCGCAATTGCCAAGGCCATCACAGGCACAGAGGGATTCAGACCATGAACACACTGTGCCAGCCCCAGTAGGCAGACGGAGGCGTGCCCAATATGCCTACACCTTGGCAAAGAGGGAACATATAGCACATACTCTGACAGTGTAGGCCCCTACGGATTGACACACCTCTCCACCTGCACACACAGTAAAATGGATGGCACACAAACACGACCACCTGTAAATTGTAATGTATAGGTGGCCCACTGTGCGAATCCTACATAGTCAGCCCTCAAACATTGTACACACAACAGCTATTGGAACATGGGAATGTCAACACCTGAACAGTACATACGCCTATCAGCATATGTTGGTGCTGTGTGTATAGGTTTCCAGGTACATCGGTAGGTACACGGCCGATTGTCAGAGGCCATACACCAAACGGGGCAAACAGTGTCCGCTGTCGCCACAACATCGAGTAACCAACTGTCACTTAGTGGAGCAGAGGCAATCGCAGGAGCACATGTGTGTAAGCACTGTTCTGCACACACTCAGCATGGAGTCCCTGCTGCGTTAATGAAGGGCTCCACATAATGTAATCATGGATGTTGTTTCAAGGCATGGGGTGTACCCATGACAGGTATTCGTCACCCCAGCATGCTCCACCTATGGTCGTTTGAAGGTGTAGCACAGTATCGTGTGTGGCTCACTGTGATATACATACCCAATGCCAGAGCACATCCAGTAAACATCACATGGACATACCATTAACTGGACTCATCAATATGTAAACTAACTGAGTTACCCATGTGAGTGCAGTATGGAGTAACAGCTGTAGTATACTCCACATACAAAATGACATAACACGTGTACAAATCCCAGATCTCCAAGTGTTAAATGCAGTGACCATAGTGCATGTTCCCAGTCCCAAGTCCTGCAAGGGATGTAACGTAATCCCGAAGGCACGAGTAATGCATGTCAGATGCAGGTCATCAGATCATGTTTAGCACACGTTAGTGGGACTATGCGTTGCCCACTGCTGGTAAGCGACGTTTAAATATGACTATACGGATATGCGTGAAACAGGGCTAAGCTTCTCCGAATATCGCGCAGATCACGGTCAATGATGTCCAGAACAGGTGAAACCAGCATTATTCACCCCTGTACTAATAGTGCCTGCTCTGGAGGGTAAAATGACCACTGCCAGGAGTAGAACACGCAATCATGTATACAATCATCTAACACTATTCCTAGCCAAGATGTACCTATGGTAGGGTTGCCACCTCTTCAAATGACCAATGTAGGACATACGTCAGATGTCTGCAGGCCGACATATACACCCGGCCAGTACGAAAATCAGAACTTCACTGTTTTGCCTAGATAAAAGCTTATTCTTGTAATGTTTACTTACTTATTCTGTTTCTATAACATATAGGTGGTTCAGATACAGAATAACTGTTTTATGCAACTATTACATAAACTATAGGAAATAAGTATGTCCTAAAATCCCAGGACATTTGCCATGTTTACCAATATTTTGCAGGACACAACTGCCCAAAGAGGGACTGTCCCTCGCAAAGTGGGACAGCTGGTAACCCTAACCTATGGCAGGTGTGTAATGTGACAGGTACAGACACAAACGTGCGGAGTCCAGGAAACAGTATACACCGACAAGTACACAATGAAAGGTGTAGCTTGCCTGTCACTTTCCCTGTCAGAGATATCTATATATACATATATATATATATATATATATATATATATATATATATATATATACATACACACACACACACACACACATATATACATATATATAATACAGATAGAAAGGGCGATAGAAGTGATATATGTTGATATATACGGATTCAACGATATCTGCAAATATATATAGATAGGTCAATGACATTCTTAACACATTGGAGGTACAAATAAATAGGATACCACCAACTATGGAATGTGTAACATACCGACACGTGTAAACATGAGGCTGAAAGATAGAAAGAACACAGTACTGGAAAAGTACAACCGCGAGTAATAGTATGACGATATGAAGGGACATTTAGTTACAGCTGCCGATGTCGCATTCCACATAGGTACTGTGTTTAACTGTGTTTGTGAGTGCCATAGTCTGTTTATGTGTGTGTTGAGGGTGCCATGTGCGTCTCCGTGTGACTGTAATGTGTGTGCGTGTGTCCACATCGTGTGTCTGTTAGTGCCAACTCGGAGGTAGATCATTACGGTAGGTGTGGGTATAGCTAGCCGTAGGCATACGGTTACCACCTGTCCCACATTAGGAGGGACAACCCCTCTCTGGGCAGGTGTGTCCTGACATAAATCATTACAAAGGGCAAATGTCCGAGATTGTAGGACATTGTTATGTCCCATGTATTATGTAATAGTTGCATTAAATAGTTATGCCTTTATGTAAGAAACATAAATGTTACATGCAATATGATAAGTAGCCAATGTCCCACAACAATAGGTATGTATTGAGGATAAAATGTGCTATCCTGTGTACTGACCGTGGCTATGTGTCAGCCTGTAAACACCGCTGTGTGTCCCGCAAGTGTCCAACAATGGCCATATGAAAAGGTGGCAACCGATGGCAAAAAGGTTCTGTTACCAACACAACTGCAATGACTGCAAATATCTGGGACAGAAATATATGGGATAGCTGTCATTTAGACATATCCCTTTACATATCGCTGCAATTCCGGAGGTATGGAAGTATCAACCTCACCTGCATACTATATAGAAACCAATTAACAATAGCCCAATGTAAAATCCCGTAACATAAGTCTACTAACTAATAGCTCTTTAATTAGGGACGGAGCCCACACACATATACATGGAATATGTAGAAATGCAAGCCCCACAAACCTGTATATGCTACGTACACCCACCGACATCCCCCACACTAGAAATATAGCAATACAGACTGTAATTACAGCACAAACATCCAGTCATTCAATTACATCTGCAGAACCATCAACATACCTTGTGAGAGACACAATTAAAGGTGCCATGCAAAATTGTAGCCGTTGTATAATGGAACAAACGGCGATGTTACAGGTTTTGTTTGCAATAGTCCGTTATTGGACGGTTGGGATGACAGGTACACCCACATGTTGAACCACATACTCTAGCTGTCACACACAATCCACGGGGGACATGAATCCAAAGTATACTTGTCTATACACATAGCAGTTGCAATTACACACACCAAAACACAATACAGGCCGTCTCCCCAAAGGTAGGGCAAATGGGCAACGCCCATGTGGAGAATTCAATTATACCCCACTGTTGCCGCATAATTGGTGAATGGAGTAGCTGCACAGCTGATGTGCAAGTAATTAGTCACTCAGGAACACCAATTGGCAGCAGGAAACCACGTTACAGGTATCGACGTATATAAGGACGACTTGCCAGACATTCAAACCATATGCTCATACCATATACCTGTTTAAACAGTGTAAGAGAGATAGAGATGAAAGTCCAGAATGATAACAAGGTATGTAGAACACTCAGTATGTAAGTGTATGTATAGCATGTTTTGTATTAATTATTTAGTGTTTGTATAGCCTGGTTTGCATTAATTAAAAGTGCCCACAATGCATAAAGTGGGAAAAGGTATTTATGTAGTGATGTCTTGCTGAGCATACTAACGCTTGTAGAAACTGTGCGTCCAGCAGTGGGCCACAAGGTACACATCACAGACACCACAAGGGATGCTACATGAGGGCTTTAAACAGAACAATTCCATACAACTCACCTTCAGTGGTAGGGTATGTCCAACAAGTACGTGCCATAGCAGGGGATAGTATATGTTGATATACTGTCACAGTAGGCATGTGTATGGGCATATAATGACAATGACATGTCTAAGGTGGTCCTGCTGTGCAAGTATGCTTTGCATTATGGGATACTATGTAAAATATGTGTAATGTATAGTATTGTAGGTAGATATGTCAGATATTCTACACAGCATAACAGGCATATCATGCATACCAAAGGTATTGTCTATTGGCATGTACAATAACAGGATACATATGGCTTGTAGGCACGGGACATTGTAATAGCATGATAGCTAATCTAAATGGAAGGGCTACCAAGTAACCATGCACAAAGGACACGTAATAGCTTCACAGGTGCATAGTGGGGTACTATGCAGTCTGGCAAGTCTATGTGTAAGCACAACTACAGTGTTCACACCAGTGGCACCTCTCTAGGGTAGTGTCCGAGCCATGTGTTACCTGCACCTCTGCATAGTACAGCCACTGCAGTGATCCCTGGCGTACATGTGTCTCCCAACCACCAAGTGAGGTATCACATGAACAGTGCTACTGAGTGTCCCTGCGTGATGTATATAGGACTCATGTTCCAAAGCATGGTGAGTGTCCGGTTTGGGAATATAACCCTCAAGCACATCCCACTCATCGTTGCATGTGTGCACATATCCATGAGCATGTTGCTCACAGTGTCTTTTGCTTATGTCACGTATGTGGAGTATATCCATTAATATTGTTGTGGGCATGGGCCCTGTCTGTTCAATAGAAGTCACCCCTGAGTATGTAGTATGCAAATGTGTACAGACATGGTGTCCATAGTTCAGCCGCATACTTTAACTGTCGGAGCTCAATAAACGTCATGGCGTGTTAATGTTGCAGTATGTAAAGCTGTAGCTGTTATGTAAGGTACACCCTAAATGGGGTGATGTACCCTTGAATGTGTGTAGAAGTCTGGAGTTAAGAGGTACAATGGGTGCCTATATACCAGCTACACACCCAGTACAGATATGTGTGGCCACGTAGAAGGATATCCACGCCACAGTGGCAATATGGTAACCACAGGAATGGGTGCGACATACGTGTGTACTATGAACATGTACAATGTGACATGTATGTGGGGAACTACCACCTATGTGATAGTCAGTGGGTGAATGGTGTAATGCTAAGGTGATGTTCATGCACCTTGTGTCATGCAGCTTGAGGCCATGATATTCATATCAAGTATCTGTCACAGTGACACCTGTATGGATGGAGTCAGTATCAGCTGGTGGATCAATCATGGTGCTTTGTATGCAGGGATTTGGAAAGCTAGGCAGGGTAAGTCCCTCTGTGCTAGCCTGTACCTCAGGGTAGCATATACTGAACATGAGGGGCCCTATGACTGAGGACTGTGGTATGCCAAGTGTAACTGAAATGCAGTAGGTACTATGGTATGCTACCTGCATTGTGTGTGTCCTGTCCATGAGCCACGTTGCATAACATCCTGAGACATAGGGTACGATGTGCAGGTAGATGTGTATGTTGTCAATGCCAGAATGGAGAACGTTGCTGAAAGGCAATGAGAGGACAATGTAGGATGTGTGGACCCCCATACCATCATCAACTACCCTGGTAACTGTATGAAAGGAGTCCACCAGGTGTACGGGCCATGCTCTGGCCCTATCAATTCCAACCTGGGTGGCATCAAAGGACCGGAGCCCAACAATGTCTCTGTGAATGACGTCCATGATGATGTGCCCCATAGCTGTGCAGAACAGTCCAGTCAGGTGTGTAGGACTATAGTCCCACTCGTGCATTGTGGCGCCACCTGTGTGGAGTGTGGTAACTGTTGCTGTGTGCCATTCAGGGGCCACAATGTCTGATACAAGGCTATTACTGAATATGGTGGCCTAGTGGGGAGACATGTCGTTCAGAGGTTTGTGGACATCACAGCCTGGGACTTTGGAAGGTGACATGGGGCTAGTGTCCCAGGACATATAGAGTGCTGGTTAGTACTGTGTAGGTGTGACCGCAGGGACACCACAATGTTCCTGCATGGATTGTGGCCCTGTAGTGAGTGAGAGGGTGTAATGTTAGCATTGAATCCATCCGACAGCATGTAGCCAACATCACCTGGTTCTGTAATGTTCCTGAGTGACTGTTGTATGTGACAGCAGCTGTGGGTATTGCCATTGACTACTGACATACCACCATAATGCCTTGTGGTACACCCCGGAATGTGTTGCAGTAATGTTTACGTAGCTAGTCTTCGAGTATGTGATGAGGGATCCCATGGCCCTTCCGAGGCTGACCAGTGAGCTACCCCACCCATGGGATTGTACACCACTGTGCAACAGCCTCCACCTGTTGTTGTAAATTATGTCCATGGAACATGACCACCAGAGTGGCGTCTGTTATCTGGTGTGTACCATCATGGCTCTGTGTGGAATAGCATGATTCATGCAGTCATGTATGTGCTAATGAAGTGCACTGGGGTATGTTTCAGCATTTGTATGTGCATTGTCCATCTGCACGGGTGTCATGACGTTAACTACCGCTGGCATAAGACGTATGTAGTAGGTGTTGTAGTACTCATGTACTATGTATGCCGTGAAGGGTGTGGTGCCGGGATGTGGCTAACAAGGGTGATTAGCATATGTTTGGAATCCACCAATGAGGGGATAACCCCAGGTGTGGAACACCAGTCACATGGTGGTAGTGTTCATGTCAAGGATAATGTTGGTCTTGGAGGTGGTGTGTATGGGTTGATCCAGCCGAGTGGAGGTTATGACTCATGGATGTGTCGGTACATGAGTGGCTATCCCAGTTAAGTGTGGGGTAGTGTCAGTCACACATCAGTAGTAGCTGTCCGAGCCCTACTGTCCAGTACACCAACAAATGAGGTCCGGTAACCGTGGGGTATGTTGTTGAATCTGTAGCTTGTTACAATGTGTATAGTGGTTCTGGACACAGTTAGTTGCACATGGAGCACCTCTGATGCATTGTGCTAAGTAACTAGCCAGGATGTGTGTACAACATAGTGGGATATGAGAACTCCTCAGCCGTGGGTGTGCCGGTCCAGGTATGTGCCTGAAAGGTATGGTCTGTCTATAACCTGTCAGTGCAGGTGTGCTCTGCAGAGCCTAGAGGCAGGTCCCAGTCACTGCAGAGATATTGAAGTGGTGCATTATAAGGTGTGCCTGGCCTGCGTACGTCACAGAGGAAGATGCAAGCATTGTGTCAAATTACCCCATGTCTTGCTTGCCAGTTCCCATTCTGCCGGTGACTGTTATTGGAAACTGTGCAAGACAGGCAGTATAGAAGCAGCAAGAGCCTTACATGTGATCTGTACTCCCAGGGCTGACAGGTGCAGGTCATCTGTGCCAAAGCATTGTGTTTGACCAGGTCAGTCAAAGCGGACAGATACCAGATGCCTGTGGAATGACAGCAGAAGCATAGGCAACTGTTGAAGTGACACAGTCAGTCATTGTACAGTGGTATCGGGTCCGGATGAATGCATAATGCTCCCCAGGGCTTGGCCCACACCTTCAGGGCTACAAGACTGGTGAGCTGTTGCATGTCCCTGCACACGTAGTCTGTGAAGTGGCATCACAGGGCAGTCACACTCACTAACATGGAAAATGATAGTCACATCGTACCTGGTGAGGTGTGGCATGGGTGCATAGGTTATGTTGCAGAACCAGTTACCCGACAGCAAGGTGTAAGCGACTATCGCCTTGTGTAGCCTGCTGTGTGGAACTGCAGTGTGACTGCCTACAGAGTCACCTATGACTGGTGTGTTGTGTATGTTATAACACCCTATTGGCTGTATGTGATGGGCACACATGAGTCTGTGGGCTATAAGTTGGTGATGTTGTGTTCCGTGATGGGGGCTGCCTCTGGTGCCTACACAGAGTATGGAGAGGTACTGCACAAGTTGTCCTCGTATGTGTGGCCTGTGGTGGAGATCATGTGAGACTATGTGATGAGTGGGGTGTGTTGCGAATGTTACACATCCCCACATGACTGTCAGGTGCAGTCAGGGTTGGTGACAGCATTAACCCCAGCAGGGCTGCATAAGTGATCCCCCACAGGCTGTAGTGTCGTATGTTGGGAGGTTAGCATTGAATGTGTACATGAGACAATTGCTCTATTGCCACATGTACAACATATCCATCATATAGACAGGCAATAGCACTGGTACGTGACAGTTCGACATGCCTGTATATACAACCAAGTCTCACAGGATATGTGAGTTACGTGTGTACAACAGCTGTTGTACTGTAAGCAAGCTGGAAATTTGAGGACAGCCAGTGTACCTGTGGGAAATGGTGTGGAATGGGTGCTATATTAATCAGTAGCTCATGACATGCTCACAAGTTCTGAACAAGTGCTTATCATGAACATACAATACAGATAGGGTGTTGGATAATATCAACCCACAAGTGGTGACGACAGTCATAATGGGTGGCACCGCACTATAACCCTGCTGAGTATGGTCTGCATGTCCATGAACCATTATAAATGTAGATGTTAGCAGTACAGATGTGCAAGACAGTACGGATGTTTGATTACAAATACCTTTGTATGTCACAGGAGTGTTCTACCAGTGGCCTAATGACAGACTCACAACTACAAAAGGTGCCAGAGTGACATGTGCATATCACACCAGTGCCAGCTACAGTAAAACAGGGTTAATGTGTTGTACTCCACCCTCATTGTAGCCCATACCACACAGACAAATGTTAGGCATCTGTGTATGTAAGGATGTGAATGGCCATGACCTGTGAGCAATAGCTGTGTCAGTGCTGTGAACAACATACAGAATGGGCTGTGTGGGTGAGGTTTGTGACATATGTGCACATTCTGATGGATGATATCAGCATTGTCACCGCCAGGTGAACATCCCTGTACCCATTAACTACCACCTAGGCTGTGGTCAACATTATGGACACTGTGTAAGGGATGGCGCTGTGCAGTACACCTCCCTGACTTGGTGACGTCTCCAGGCCCCTTAGGTAGTCATACGAGGTACCCATGTCATGACAGAGTGCCATCCATAAGCACGGAGATCATTGGACAGGCATACACAGCACTGGGGTGACCAATATTGGATCACATATCACCTTTAAGAGGTAATGGCCATGCGTGGATGGGCGATACCAGCCTTCACAATCCTCACCTCCACTATGCAGCATGCTGTCTACCTTGCATAAAGACATTTGCTACAGCATGATGATGGACATGCTACATGTCCATATCCTGATCTGAAAGACATACGTCATGGACAGCCACCGTCCTAATACTAGGATCGCCACATGCTGGACAGATCCTTGTGCCATACATGTGACATACTCCCGCCATACCATGCAACCCTCTCCATCAAAGCTGCACATGTCATTCCAGTCATACATGGTGTGATGGCCACATGGTAGATGTAGTATCAACTGTCTGGATCAGTAATGTGGCACTGATGCAACTCGCGGTGGCATGATGGGTGTCGGTTACAGCTAGGAAACCTTGCCCGTGCATGCTATGGTTGATAACCATCCCTGCAAATGACGTCCGACTAGCCATTGTCCCATGTCTATCACATGTGCAACACAGGCGATCAGTGGCAGGATGTTGAACAGCTGTACAGTGCTGTGTAGATGTATATGGCAAAACACATGCATGTACAGGTTTCCATGCGTATGTGTGCATTGTCACTGCTCAAGTCCATTAAGGCTGTGTCTGTGTTGATATGTGACATATACACATCATCAAGGTCAACAGCATTAATGTGGACACATCCAGGCATGTGCAGATAGGTAAGAACACCAGTGCAGGCAAACAGACATGCCCACATCAAGACAGCATTCACACGGAGTATGAACACTGCAATAAGGTGACACACATATATGGTGATGATATCCAATGCATAACGGGTGTTACATGTGTGTGACACAAACATGTCAGTCGTGTCAGTGTCATGATGATTTGCAAAGATAACTGTGCAGATGTACTAGATGTCATAGAAATGTATGTGCAGCAGTATCTCTGTACATCTCTGAAACTGTGACCTGTCACCATCATTATGTCTTACAGATAATGCCTCATACACGCCTTCCAGCATATAGCCACCAGGAGGATGATGTCCTCATCCCGTACCTCCATGAGAACTATGAGGTGTTGTTCAGCCATGAGCCACAGCATGCCCAGCAGTGGGACAACCTGTGGCAGGATCTTCGCAGGAGGGTGAACGATGTGGGTGGCCATAACCGCTCCTACCAGCAGGTGCGCAGACACTGCACAGACCTGATATGACATGCAAAACAGCGTGCCACTGCAATCACCAGGAAACAAGGTGGAACAGGTGGTGGGCCACCAACCCAGCCCCCACTCACACACACTGAGGAGTTACTGACCAGTCTGGGGACACCCTCAGAACAGCATCCACAAACACTAGCTGCCATCGTGGAGGTGGGTGTCTTCCAACCAATAAGCCTGGAGTTTCCTGGTAAGTCAGTACTACAGATATGGCTACTATATCCCATTTACATGCATGTGTCACTGTACATTATGTAATGTAACAACATATGCATGGTATGTAGACACACATGCTGCATACTACAGTATGCTACCCTGTGTATGCACACATGTGCATACTATATGCTATTGTACAGGCGAATGTGTTAACATGCACAGTGCACCTTATGGCTGTCATACAGTCATGGATAATGTTCACACTGCTGTGTCACCCCTATACAGGTACCTCTGGCATGCCGCACAGACATGAGTCCATTGCAGGTGAGACTGTCATCAGTATCAGGCATGTAAAAGCATAGATCTATTCGCCATGTGGCCAGTTAACACTTGTACACTTGATGTTCGTTCCATTCACGATATACAGGTTGCATCACCCATCCTTCACACAGGCCATCCATGTACAATATATACAAACGAAATAATACACTGACATGAAACTGGAGTAATTGTCATCGCTACATGTGTGGTCAGCTGTGCATACAATGGTGGAGGTGTTTTACAATGGAGGCATATGTACTATACATTGGAACAACACATGTGGTACGCAAACAGTACCACACAGTGAGCTGTGATATGGCAGCCCACAGGAGTCACCATTGTGTTATATGCCCCTGCAATGGGTGCACACATTGTGATGTGCCATCTGACGTCCCAGACACATAGTGTATTGGCTGCAATAATGTCACACTATCCCATAACCCATACCCCACATACAACCTGTTGTCTGCATAGCCCCGTGGATGGTGACATATCTGACATCTATGGGTGTATGTCATATGGGACAACACAGACATGTGTGATAGACAGCCATCACACACATTTGTCCAACGTATGTGCACACATGGGGGGTGGCCTGAGATACGTAGCCACACAGTAGATGTGATGTGTATACACCCTTTTTCACATTGTCCACACATGGTCCAATTATAGCCTTAGCTGACCGATTATACAGTTGATGTGGTACACTGGACATCCTAAAAACCTATGCACAGCCAGTGGGGGTGTCACTGACGTCTACCATATAAGATGTGTTGAATATCACGCCTGTGTCATAGCATGACAGTAGTCACATCTACAGCTTCCACAGACATTGACACCACATCAGGCCACAGATACTGTACATTTCCCTTGCTGCTGTAGAACATCACCGTTAGCTGTGCACCTCGTGTGTGTGGTACAGCAATGTCATGTTGGACATGGTGAATTGACAAGTTCACTATGTGTGGAGATGGTTGCCAGGCAGCTAAGACTCTGTAGTCGTTGTGCAGGGGTGTCATCTGTAGGTCCTCCAGTGACCTGTCACATGATGCAGCATGGTTTGGTGTGTATACACCTCAGCATCATGGATCACAATCCACAGTTATGTCATGGGTATGTATGCATTTATGGCTATGCAATGTGTACATATTATGCACTGTATGGCAATATAGACACCTCATGATGCCATGCAATGGCACAGTGTCTGTACTTCACACTGTAGAGCAATGCAGATGGCTCACACTACCCTTCCATGCACATGCACATTTGCTAAACATGCATTCTATCTGTAGGGCATACAGATAACACCGCAATGTGATGGCCATTATGACACTGTACATGCCAGGACACTATTGTGTCAGACATGTATGCATGTTAATGCACACGTCAGCAGATTACATGTCAAGGTCACGTCAGCCGTGTGTACCGTTATCCTGTTCTGGTCCACATGGTGTATCACGGGGATGCATGCATACCACCATGATTGTGTGAACTGCATGGCTACTGATATGACACCTGCTTGCTGTATTGTGCACCCCAGGGGGTATGCTTACTAACACTATTAATGTCTGAGCTGCATGCCATCTGCTGTATCACAGGCATGCTGCATGCCGTCTGTCAAATCACATGCATGGTGTGTGTGTGTGTGTGTGTGTGTGTGTGTGTGTGTGTGTGTGTGTGTGTGTGTGTGTGTGTGTGTGTGTGTGTCTGTGTCTGTGTTTGTGTCTGTCTATTGTAAGTTAGAGTCTTTCTTTGCATTCACAGGTGATGTAGGTGCGTTACCCTCCTGCGGTCCATCTGATGTTAGTGTCCCCACAGATACTAGCAGTGATGAACATATGCATGAGGTACAGGCAGGGTGGTCAGGGGCTGAATCTGTGCCAATGGTTGCCATCCCAGCTATGTCCCCCTCTTCCCCGCACACAGTTCTGCTGCCAACACATACCGCATCACCAGTGGCCATAGAGGAAGGACAGTCAGCGTCTGTTAGCGTGGAACAGGAGCGTGTGGTGGCTACAGAAGGTGTGTCTCCACACCATGGTGTCAGTGTAATGTCTGCAGATGTGCCACACAGGCATGTGGCCGGTGCTGATCGTAGGAGGACCTCTGGCAGACATGCACCTGCAGGACAGAGCGCAGCAGCTGGTATCACCAGACGCATGTTCCAAACTATAATGGCGGCACAGGCATGTGCTGAATGGCAGAACAGAGAAGGGCAGAGGCTGCAGAGGGCTGCTATCCATTCCCTAAATGGCAACATCCAGGCATTGGCAAATGCTCAACAGCAGATTGCTGATGTTCTGGACAGGCAATTGGGTGACATGGTTGGAATCCTTGACCATGGCATGGCAATCCGCGAGCATGAGCTGTCTGTGCTGGAACATCTGGTAGGAGTGAGGCATAGGCCACGTGGATGTAGGCCAGCTACACCACCTAGTGCAGGTCAACATGAGCGTGCCACCTCACATGCCCACTCCCATAGTGCTGGTAGCAGTAGCAGTGCAGTTGGTGCTGCGCTGTCCACACCAGGACACAGCAGGCCACGTGGACGTGGCCCTGGGCATTCCCAGTGGGGACACGTTTCCAGTGGACATGTGTCATCGGACAATAGCCAATCTGTACCTGCACCTGGTAGTGCCCGTGCAACCCCTGGCAGGCACAGGTCACGTGGCCATAGCCAGACACAGTGAGCTGTACAACCTGGTCTGCACAATCTGGAGCTGTCAATAATAGCCCTGTGTAGGCCTCACAAAAGGCAGAACTGTGTGCACACATATAAGCACACAGCAAACACCATAGGGCACCACAACACCCACATGCATACTGAACAGACATGTCCAATCATATCACCGGCCCTTACCCACACACATGATGTCACCCATTGGTGCAGCCTATGCCCCTGGCACACATTATCACCCTGTGCATATGATGAAGCCTGTGCCGCATCCCTGTCATCCACACCATCAGTGCAGGGACATGCTCAAATGGTCTGATACACAGGGTGAACAGAACAGTGAGATGTGTATTACATTAGGTGTGTACGACTAGTGAGGGAAGTGTATATTACATTAGTTGTGTAAGAATGGTGAGAGACGTGTATATTACATTAGTTGTGTACTGTTGACACACACCAGACATACCATGTAGTACAGGTGTAGCATGCATTGTTATATGTGCACAACCATGTAGTACAGGTGTAGCATGCATTGTTATATGTTCACAGTATGTGTCTCGGTGACAACAGTAACAGCATGTTGGTACTGATGCCCTGGTTCCCTCCTTAAGGTCTACTTGCATGTGCCTACAGGTAGCAGTGTTTGCAGTCTCCCATGTGTAACTGTGGAGCACTCACAGGCATGTATGGCAATCTCAGCATGCTATACATAGCCTCAAATGGACAGCTGGAAAGTCTAACATACCACAGATGTCCACACATATACTGATCCAGCAGCCTGTGTGCAGTTTAATAGGCATTCTATAAATGTGTATTGCTGTAGTGTGGTAAGGAAGTTAGGTGTATGTTCGACTCCCAGCCCTGCCGAGTGTGTGCCTCTGTGTGTGTGTGTGTCTGTGTGTGTGTGTGTGTTTCCAGCTGCCTGGGGACACGGTAATGCTTTTAGATGCCTCACACCACATACATTCCCTATCGGCATCTTTGCCTTTGCGGATGATGTCACCCACCTAGAAGTATGCCTCTGGGAGTGCTGTTTTTAGTAATCTCGGTAGCGCGTTCTGTAAATGCATTCTGCTGTAGTGTGATAAGGTAGTTAGGTCTGTGTTCTAATCCCAATCCTGCCATGTGTGTGTGTGTATGTGAGTGTGTGTGTGAGAGTTTTCCGCTGCATGACAACAGTACATTGCTTTTACACTATTCACTCTCCGTAGCATCCGTACGGCATCTTTGCCTTTGATGCTGATGCCAGCAAGCTAGACGTATGCCTGTGTGAATGCTGTGATCTAGTAATCACAGTAGCGTGTTCTGTACATGCGTAATGCTGTAGTGTGATAAGGTAGTTAGGTCTATGTTCTGATCCCAACCCTGCCAAGTGTGTGTGTGCGTGTGTGTATATCTATTTATATATATGTAATGTAGATAGATATTGATATGTATGTGGATATTAGCACTATTGAATGTGCTGCATTATCTGTACATGAACACCTTTGATGTATGTAATTCTGCTATGGCTCTGTGATAGTGCACATACTGTGTGCTGTAGTGATCCTGGGTTATAGTTGTGTAGTGACCAGTTACTTTGTTGCCTGGTATTACAAGGGACATTGACAACAATGATAGTAGAGCACCTTTAAACGGTCGTGTGCACATATCAGCAACAGTCAGCAGTGGTTATTACTTTGGAGGATGAGTATGGCTCATATAACTATGTATTAACTGACACTACTATGCAAATCAGGTTAACATTACTGACTCCAGTTTATCCACAGGTTGTGATACAGATCCCAAGAATGTATGTGTATACATTGACAGGTGCAGGACTGGAATATTATTGAATTCATGGAGGGGTGTCCATGGCCAGTAATGGCGATCTGTACAGCCTGGCAGGTACGGTCTGTGACTGTCCCACAACCTCCTGTATATGGCTGACACATGCTGAAACTGTGTACATGCAGACACACACACATGAAACAAACAGCTAGGGCTACCACATACACACACACATTGCATCAACATTGGGCCATGCAAACACTGTTGTCCCTCACACACACACATACTTACATGTTGATTGGATGGCTGAATGACAGGTTCTGGAAAAGAAACACCATACCCTGTGCATATGATGACACCTGTGCCACCACCTGTAATGTGTAACATTGATGCAGGAACAGAATAACATGGTGCTGATGCACAGGGTGCTTTATAGCACTGTATTAATGTTAAAATGTTGTTAACACAAAGTGTGATATCCTTCTAGGTGTATGTAAGCAGGCATGATGCATTGCAGCTATGACCATCAATGTAGTATAGTTTACAGCACTGTTGATTCTGAAGATTTATTATCCATCCATGTGCCATTTGACTGATGTGTGTAGTATTGGCAGCATGTGTTTCAGAGTGTGCAGTACGTGTGTGATGTGTGTAGTACAGATTTATACATGCTTCCAAACGCGTACACTGGCTTACATGACATTACACGGGCTTCAACATTCTTACACTAGCTTACTCGTTCTTCAACGTGCACACATACTTACTCGGGCTTACAGACATGCACGGGCGCGAACACACTGTCAGCAGGTTTGCAAGAAACTTCAGTGATATCCATGGCATACACCATCAGTTTCCTGACTGTACCTAGGATAAATCATAACATGCCTCTTCCACTGATGAGTAACTGACAGCAAACATGTGACACATTGCTCCGATAGGATTACAGTGTTTTATACATACACACTCATGATGTCACCTATCTTCTACTCTGATAGTCCCCTTAACCTACTCTTCCACTGTAGTGGCTTGGCCCATATGGCATGACAAATTGTGATTCACTATCCTCAGCCTCAATTGCATCGGATTGCCTACTAATGCTTGGTTACATCTCTGACAGAGCATTTCCACACATAGCAATCATCACTCAGTAGCCATCTTGTCTTCAGCTTGCCATTCACCTGCATGGTGAACTAACTCTTAAGTAAAATTACATTTTCTATGTGTATTGTAAATATTTTTCTTGTTTTAAAAGCGCAGCGTGTTTTTGTGCCACTGCGTTACGCTTACACACTGGAAATCGGGGGAGGACAAATAGAGTTTTATTAATTTCCAATGGAAAATATGCCACTGGCCTTATATTTGGCCATTGGCATGCTTCTTCAACTGAATTCATCCTTTATTTGCAGCTGACATTGCTCCGTTTAGCGACTTGCAGAAAGTAACTCGGTTAACATCTGAGTACATTTCTGCACATAACTCTACTCTTGCATGGACAGCTTACTGTTTCATGTATCGCAGATTTACATCATTTGCATAGCTTTCACCTACAAATGCGGTAATTTGCATATCCTAACATTGTCCGTGCAACGTTCTTTTTAGGGGCTGTCTTACACGCCCCTACAGGATATTGCTGAATAGCTCAGCAGACATCTTGCCTTGCTCTACTCTTCCTCTACTCGTACACGCCGGCCAAGGCTCCATGACTCCTGGCCTAAGCTTTGCTGTGTGCTAATATGTCTATTTGTGGAGTATGCATGGCTGTATGCATGTTTTGACCTGCTACATCTGACATTTCTACAAAGCAGCTCCCACTTTCATCATTTGTAATGGTGACAGCCCTATAGGTACTATATATACAGCTGTGACATTTGACATGTCAACACATACCTGTGGTCAATACTAAACTGACCACTTCAGCGCTTTTCATACCTTCAGATTTTTCTTGTAGTAGTATAGTCGATAATACTGTTTCCTATAACATGTATCTGTTTCTGATACAAGATATATCATTTTATTACACCATTACACACAAGAAGAAATCACAGGCCAGATGCCATTACATTCCTTTTGCAGGACACACCCGCCAAGAATGTTGTGTTCCTCACAAAAGCCAACAGGTGCTAATCAAAACATGTTATGCTATCATCTACTTTATGTGTTCGCTGGTATTTGCGCTTTCCATCAGTGGCAGAACTCACATGCGAGTGTGGGAGACTGAACACTGTATCGGGGACACTGCATAACACCCTGATGGACACAGCTATTTTGTTTCTGTTAACCTTCCACATTGACTGTCACAGGGCATAAGTATTCATTCACATTTATCGAGGTACATGTTTTTGACTTATAGATGTTTTGTAATTTGTCATCACATCTTTCTTCACACTTGTCCATCTGATATCACTAGTTCTGTACATTTATTTAGGACAGGGTTACCTTCATACCTCTCCACTGTACACATTTTGGGTAAATGTCCCGAACTTAGACTTATAATTTTGTTCCTTTTTTCATAACATTGTGCCTTTCTGGGAAATTAGTGGCAGGTCATTAAGGACTGTGAGGTTAGATAATAATGACAGACATTAGTAGTTCATAACTAATAACCCTCAAAACATTCATACTAATGAATTATCCATTATTCTATCAACGTTCTAACTTTGTCAGAGGAATATTTAAAATAGTCCCTATTTGTACTTATTTAAATATGCCTTTGTCCAGATGTTTTATTCTGAAAGGTTGAGAGGTATGGTTACCATCTTATTTGTACGCATGTACATCCATGATAATCGCTTACATGACACTGATATAAGTCCCTACATCTCCCTCAATGGTTTATACAATATCCAGTAGATGGGTTCTTCATTTTTGGAAGGTATAGGCGTGTGCTATACCCACATAGGAATATTAATCACTCCCATGGGGCGGACCTAATAAATCTGTGCCGACCAACACCTGTGAACCTAGGCCCATTATTGCATACCCATGATTACCATACCTGACACCCCTCCACAGTAGTCATAAGACATATTTAATGTGAGTGATAATAAAGTATGAAGACACTTCTAAGCACTATCCACTCTCCGCGTATCGGGACATATGTCATATATTCTGTCAACCCATGTGTTATTACCCTTGCAGAAGCTACTGTTGCATGTACAGCTATATTGTAGCTGCGGATGTGATTTCCTTGCTTCAATCATTATGGGACAGTGCCTGTAGTGGGCCAATTTTTGGAGTCCTGCAAAGGACACCTATATCCATGTTTAAAGAGTAGAACTTGCAGATTTGGCACACTGGTACTTTCCGGGCAATGGTTTGGAAAGCAGCAGTGTATTTACCTTTCTTGCATGTCTGTATGTCTATCCATAATAGCTATGATGTAACTTATTTATGTACATGTGTTATATCTACAAGGACAAATGTTTATATGTTTGTTATGTATATATCGATTAATGTAATTGTGTGTGTGTATATATATATATATATATATATATATATATATATATATATATATATATGTGTGTGTGTGTGTATGTATATATATATATATATATATATATATATATGTCTGTACATTCTTTATTTCATATATTTATTTAGTGTAAGTCTGTGGAAATATATCTATACACAAATATATATATCCATGTATATATACATATGTGTATGTATATATATATATATATATATATATATATATATATATATATATATATATATGTCTGTACATTCTTTATTTCATATATTTATTTAGTGTAAGTCTGTAGAAATATATCTATACACAAATATATATATCCATATATAGATATATAAAAAAAGTGTAGAAAACAGCATTCATTTGCTATGCTGTGAGCGGATTACACACGCGCAGGCGTACTTGCATATCCTTATTGTTGGTTACATATGTTTACTAAGTCTTTGTGCTTACGTGGGCTTTCTTAATTGTGACGGTACCAGTACAATATCTGTAATCCGGTTAACGGACATATGCAAAACACACGTTCACCTTTACATATTTAAATGTCTTTACAGCACACATGCATTAATGAACTCATATGTGCTGTAGTCGTAGTTGACCCGGGACTGCATTCACGTTGGCCGGATGCTGTAACCACTATACTATTGGTGTTCTGACTCATTTATATGCATACCCATAATACATAGCTACATTAACATACGCCTCACTGCTTCACTTACAACACAGGCATCCATTCTCCTGCTGGGAAAAACGTGGTACTACATATTACACATTCCGTATTCCCTACTGCTCTGGACCCAAGCTGCATATTTAATCACTCCAAGGATATGCAGAACTCCAAGGCTTATAGTCCTGGCACATACAAGTCTTTGATTGTCAGGGTGTTCATGTGGTGATCTGGGTTTAGGCTTATCTGTCTGGTGAACGGAACTGCCCTGACCGAGTTCAAATGTCAGATGAAGCACATGGACAGAATTTGTCCATTTTATAGAGGTTTACCTGTGTTTACAGACACAGGTCTTTCGGCACCTGTCAGCAGCTTTTTATGTTCGCAATACATAATATGGGTGGGGGTGGTTACAATACATAGTCCATGGTGAGAGGTGTTCCCATTCACATTTGACTATTTCCTGTATGCATTCATATGAGGATTATTATTTTGGACATGAATTAACTACAGGTATGCAGTAGTACAGTAAACAAATGTGAAGGTTTGTTATTGTAAATATTTATGGACCTCTGTAATACACTGTTGTTTTCTGGCAAATCAGTAGCTAGTAAATAAAGACTGAAGTCAGAACGTAATGACAGACAGTTGAGTTTCAGACTTCATACTCTTCAGGAAATTAATGCCAATGTACAAACTGTTATTCTATCAACTTTCTAAGTTTCTAAGAGCAATCTTTACAAATTGTCCATACTTTTGGTCCTTTGTCCCACTTTTATTCACGGCTTTGTCCAGATATCTTGCTCTCAGAGGTTGACAGGTATACTTTTATTCACGGCTTTGTCCAGATATCTTGCTCTCAGAGGTTGACAGGTATGGTCGGTCACACCTACACACACATTAAGTGTCCCTCACACAGTAGATCGGGGTTATCCTGTTTACGTCAGTGCCTTCATCACCCTTATACCATTTGCCACTATGCGAATGTGTGCAATATATTTCCGCTTATTCGTATCGGGACACTGCGTCACGGGCAAGTGTTTGATCCTGGGTAGTAGGTTATGCATGACCACTTAGGGCTGGACAGTGTCGTGCACCTCTAATGCACATTCCAACGTCTGTCCAGATATCTACAGGACTGGACTTTGTGTCTTCCATTCTAATGTTTACACAGGTTACATATCCCATGAGGGATATCCAAAAATTATACCAATCCACAACAAGAGGAATACCGAACATTGTTTTGGAGTTACGACAATGTGCATTATGCATCCAGGTGTGTTGCATTTGTTATGGCCAGTTCCATCTAGGTGTGTTGCATTTGTTATGGCCAGTTCCATCAGGACCAATCTGTGGGTATGTGCTGGTGACATATCTATACATTTGTATCGCACATTTCAATATTCATCTGTTTGTGGGATTGTGTTCTACAGTATGGCTTGTCTGCTTGTATTTTAGCTGTTTCTTTCAGCTTCACCCGCTGCTCCTTCATACACCTCCGGTTCACCTATTCTGCATATGACACAGTATCACCTTGGAGGATTGTACCATTACCCATCCACTCCACACACACAGATTCCTCACACCCCATACATCACTGCTTTGGTTGTTGGCCCATGACATGGCCAGAGTAACACATTGAATACCCTACATGTCTGGTACCTGTATGGTTGTGTGGGCTACCCTGCCATGTTTGCTTTCCACATGCTATATCTCACGCACATAGGTACACGCCCATACTTCACTTTCATTACATGTTTGGTATACCCGGGTACTACCCGTTCAACTGTGACAAATCCTGACAAGTTCGGCTTGTACCGCTGACTTCTGGATTTTGGCGGCCTGTTGTACTTGGTAGGATGCCACCTTTTCCTATGTCCAGGATAGGATATATTCCGTACACATATCTGACTGTAGTGGACAACGCCTCCCCACAGCCGACGGTAGGGTTGCCACCTTTTCAATTGGCCAAAGTGGGACATTTTCGGTACACACATCACATTTTACAGGCCGACACATACCCATGGTCAGTACACAGGATAGAACTTAGACTTCTTGCCTATATAAAAGCTTATTCTTGTAGCAGTTCAGTTTCTTATTCTGTTTCTTATAACATTTATGTAATTTAGATACAGAAAACCTGTTTAATGCAACTATTAAATAATGTATAGGGAATAATTTTGTCCTATAATCTCAGGACATTTGCCATTGTTACAGGTTTTTGTCAGGACACAGCTGCCCAAAGAGGGACTGTCGCTCGCAAAGTGGGACAGGTGGTAATCCTAGTCGACGGTACGGATAATACTGTTCCTTTCAGCCTACATGTGTCCTTATTGTTGTGGCTGCTTGTATGCTCCTTCTGTTTCGTTTACATGCTTATTCTATTTCCTGTCACATTTGGTATGTGAAATACGGACATACCTTTTGTATGTGACTATTACATGCCTTGTGGGATATAATTCGGACAAACGGTTGCTAGATATCTACATTTCTTGTGTATTTTGTTATGGACACATCTGCCCAGCTGTGTACCCTCCCTCACATTATGGGTCAGCTGGTGACCCTCACCATTGGGCTGGACGTACCTACTGACGGATCGCTAACATATGATGCGTTTCACTTCCACTTGGTATGGCTATCTACACTGCGTTGGACTACGGCCACATGGTCTTCCATGTCATTTGTTCGAGGGATAGGGACCCGTTATTCCCTACCGTGCATTTGTGTTTGCTTCGTCACTTTGTTTTCGCAGGTACTTTCTTGCATGCTTTGCATATGTTTCAGTATCCAGGGACACTGATGTGGTTACTATCTTGCAACTTGTTATATGCAAGCATTTTAGGTTGCACATCAACAACTGCCATTTCCACGTCTCCGTGCGGCACTTCGACACTCCCTATGCACTCGCGCTCCTTTCCTGTGCATGTGGCTATGTCAGCAGCGCGCCTTCATTACTATGCATTTGGCGCTACTGTACCATCTTCATGCCGCACAGTCGGCGCAAGCCTAACGCCGACCTTGCGCCAAGATTCATGAATCCCGTGGAGTGTCTTTATTACCTGTGTTAAAGATGAGATCTAACTATTTGTAAGTTAGTTTTTGTTGTTGTTTGTCTGGAAACGTGACTGAGGGCTTTTTAAATACAAGCATATTATTTATTTTGTCAGTTTAATAAAGTCATTTAGATTTGGACAAAAGCATTCAACTGTACAATTTTTGTTTTAAATGGGTCTTTTGTGAAGTTTCCTTGCAGTGTTTCTTGTTCACACTGATGAGAATTCAGTCTGATGCTGTCTGGTCTTTGACAGGGATTTTAAGACTTGTTCCAAGGTGGTTTCATGTGAAACTAAATTTTCAGGACACTAGGGGCAACGATATTGGTAGTTGGGTAAAGTTAGCACTAAATTCATCTGTTAATATATTGGCTGTATCATTGGGATTAGAATATATGATATCATTATAGATGAGCTCCATGCATTGTTGGATATTAATCCTTAATTTCCTGACATAACCGAAGAAAGATGTGTAGTTTCTTTGGGTATCTGTAGCAGCACTAAGTTCATATTCTCCTTTAGATTTTCTAATAGTGCTCTAAAGTTCTCTGCGGTATGTTTCAGTGTAGTCCACAGAGACAAGGATGGGGATTTCTTATAACTTGCCATCATTTCCTTCTTTTGGTATACAGTTTATTAAGATTGGAGAGCTACCAGAGAGGGTTATATTTACCATTATGTGTATGGCAGATCCACACTGATTTTTCTATACAGCCATTTAGGTTCAGGTAAAAGACGGAGGTGAATGCAACAGCCCTCTCAGCTGGGTCCATTTTCAGGAGATTGTTGGGAATGTTGCATAAGTCTTCTATAAGCTTAAGTCGGTCTGCCCTCGGGAAGTCACTAAAAATGGTCTCATTTGGTGGTGCAGTGATACCACTAGGCCTCACAGAGAAGGTGACTGATTCAGATTTAACCAGGGGGATGAGGAGATGTGAGTTGGGCAGGTAAGGGATAGGTTAGTAAGGACCAGAACAGGGATATTAGAACCTCTAGTGGGCAGTTTTACAATTTCTTGTAGTGCATTGGCATTAATAAAGTCAAGGAAATGCAGAGCATACCTATTTTAGAGGTGTAAGTCTGCCAGTTAATGCACAGATAATTCAAATCCACTAGCAAAAAGGTATTCTGTTTGATATTTAACCTTTCAATGGAGTTAAGGTAATCTTCATGCTTTTTTGTGGAACATTGATGAGGATGCAGTAATGAGGTAACAGATGGATTTGTTAACAGTGGTTTGGATCTCCAAGACCTCCAAGTTAAGGTCATGAGTAATTTGATGTATGGTGATGGTATTTTTGAAAACTATAAATATTCCCCTGCAGTTATTCAAGACCCTGAAGGCATAATAGTGTGAAATTTTAGTATACAAGGAGTGATGCCACTGCATCAAAATCATGTCTGAGTAACAAACTAACATGAACGTGTTCAAGTTGTATGAGGGCCTCAGGTTCGGGCAAATTTCTGTTAAGATTCCTAGTACTGAATAGTGCCACAGTGATGTCAGAATTTGGGTTTGTGCTTGCTGTGTAGGAATGCCCAGGAGGGGGACTCTGCCTAAGAAGATGAACTATGGGGCAGTAAAGGCTTTAGTCAGTATGAGGTGTAAACCATCACTAGCAAAACAGGAAGTCTTATGTACCATCTCATCCCAGGCCAGCACATACTGGATCTCCTTAGAATGACACCAACTACTAAGTCAGTTAGCTATCTACTAGTCCTATTTATCTGTCTATTTGTCTAGCTGTCTGTCTGCCTGCCAATCTATGTAAAATATCACCAGACCTTGCAGGAAAAAGAAAAAAAAGAAATATTGCAGCTGATTACCAGCCAAAAGATAATTCTGTAAACTCACATAACCATGTAAAATGCTCTTCTGGCTCCACACTTATGTAGGGTCCACTGTTCTCCATAATAGCTGCAATTTTTCTATTATATAACTAAATACTCAGTCTGATGAATTTCAAATAATTGCCATTTTGGTTCAAATGATTCCACCAAACACAATGGGACCAATTCATTTTCGAGTATACATTATACTACTAAGTAAAGGCATGTCTCCTAGTACTGTAAAGACAGGTACCTTAGCTTGTAAACTGTATGTTGAGAAGACACATGTGTATTATGAGAACAGGTATCCTACCTAGTACTAAGAGCACAAATACTTTGAACAGGTGTGTAACCTAGGACTGTTTGTGTCAGTACTTGTCTTTGATTAGATGCACGACTTGTACGTTGTGAAACACAAAGTGTAGTATGATTTAAGGGAATAGTCCCAGTCTGTTTCTTATAGTATATCTTCAATAAGTAAATCAGTCCTCTTTGTTACACCTCCCAGAGCCCTTGGAATCGCACTGTATTTTTTAGCATGTTTAGGGGGTAGCTCAGTGTCAATCATATATTACTGTATAATTACAGTTTGACTTCTCAGCAAATGGTTCTAACTATAATGTATTAGCATATTTTAATTACTTCTGTCTACACTGCAGACACATTCTTCTCAGTAATGTCAGTTCACAAATACAACTCTGACACTGCAAATTATACATCATTATATCCTAAGGCAGCTCCAGTTCTTCTAAATATAGTAGCATATTGTGACTTGAAAAGACAAATTTAAAATGTACACCATATAATAACTACTACAGAATTACTGTATAAACCAAGCAAGAAAATATAATAGTAAGTAAGAACAGGTAATGATACAAAGCTGACATACTGATCCAGAGCACAAAAAGAAATGTTTGCTAGAGGGAAGGTTGCATCTTGCTTTTGAGAAGAGTTCTGTACAGAAGTTTTTTTTCCCATTTGCTAATGTGAATAAAGCTTGATTTTAGGCAGACCAGATATCTGTATACTATGGATTGTGTTAGTTTCTTTTCCTGGAGTCAAAACAAAATAGAAAAGCAAGTTAAAAAGACAAGGTCACAGGAACATCCAGGTCTTGTGGATGTGGTTAAGCAATACCTTTCAATGTTACATTTGGCCATTTTGAGACTCCCACTTTCAGCCTTAATGCAACTACAAGCGAGTCATAAATTCCTGAACTCTGCTACAGCAGGTCTCCATCATACCACAGAAAAGTTGTTGAGCTACCCCTCCCCTGAGATCAGAGCAGTGTTTTGTGCTGCACAGCCAAAGAAAAGCATTGGCTCATTAAGAGGCACACCACCTCTGACTCACAATACAGCAGCTCACACACAATCTTATTTGAAATAAGATTTTGAAATCAGATTGGACTTGGTAAATTATCTGTCCTGTGCTGATATACTTACTCATTGACTGTCGTCTTTCTGCACATTGCCTGGACACACATAATGTGAATACTGAACAGTTCACGTTCGAAGAACAGAACAGTTTGACTAGCTTTGGCCTTCCCAAGAAGTCTGTCCTTATCATTCGAGAGCCACTGGGTACAAATTGTTATCCTGTTAATTAGTAATATTACTCAGTATCACAATGGCTGATCTGCTATAAGAGAGAAAAAGACAGTGACTTTTAATGAGATGTATCAAGACATACCCATCACTGAGATAAAAAGAAAGTAATCCATGAACTCAGGGACAGAGATATAATTTGCTCATGTAGAATCCAGTGCCAATCCCCATCTGGCACCTCTCAACTCTACAGTGATGAACAAGAAAAAAAAAGATAAAAATAAGGTCCAGTACCTGACCTTTAAGGAGTTAAAATACAAAAGTATTTTCCCCAATTTGACTGGTACTGAACTGCTCTCTTCACTTCTAAGTTGTCTGATGAGTTGCTGACTTGGAGTGAAAACAAATCTGCTTGGTCTCCCCTAGCTGTACACTGTAAAGAACCATTTGAAGTTAAAGTTTAAATAAAAGCAAGAAGTTCTAACTCACGAGACTGCAGCATGGTGGAGGGGTGCTCATATTCACTGTAGTTATTAATCTGACCCAAGTCATCAGAAGGCAAAACTAATCCAGCCTGATTAACCATCAACATACAAGCCAACTAACAATATCAAAATATATAATCATATGTCCAATTCAGTGACAGAAATGTAAATGCCATGCTGTAAACGAGGAGCTGCAAGAAACCCCTCAAAATATAAAACTGACAAAAAAAATCATAGTTCCAAAAATATGTGAAGAATATACTTGCTTCCCATTCTGGAGCTGCTCCACAGAAGTGCATCATCAGTTCTCCCTGATCTGTGGTCCTCATTTCTACATTAAGGAGATCAACTGTATCAGGCTGCATGCTACAAATACACACGTACATTGCAGTGAGCAGTTTGTACCACACACTACATGCTTCAGCACTTTCTATATTAGGGAGATAAGCTGTATCAGACTGCATGCTACAAATACAGATGTACATTGCAGTGAGCAGTTTGTACCACACACTACGTGCTTCAGCACTTTCTATATTAGGGAGTTAAGCTGTATCAGACTGCATGCTACAAATACAGATGTACATTGCAGTGAGCAGTTTGTACCACGCACTACGTGCTTCAGCACCTTTTACATTAAACTGTATCAGACTGCATGCTACAAATACAGATGCACATTGCAGTGAGCAGTTTGTACCACGCACTACGTGCTTCAGCACCTTTTCCATTAAACTGTATCAGACTGCATGCTACAAATACAGATGTACATTGCAGTGAGCAGTTTGCACCATGCACTACGTGCTTCAGCACTTTATATATTAGGGAGATAAACTGTATCAAACTGCATGCTACAAATACAGAAGTACACTGTAGTGAGCAGTTTGTACCAGACACTACGTGCTTCATTGCTTTCTACATTAGGGAGATAAACTGTATCAGACTGCATGCTACAAATACAGATGTACATTGCAGTGAGCAGTTTGCACCATGCACTACGTGCTTCAGCACTTTATATATTAGGGAGATAAGCTGTATCAAACTGCATGCTACAAATACAGAAGTACACTGCAGTGAGCAGTTTGTACCATACACTACGTGCTTCAGCACTAACAGCAGTTACAGCACCTGCGTTCATTTCAAAATGCCAGTACTGCAATAAAGCCCTATCAGCAACTGCCCCCTTCACTCCACCCTAACTATACTTCTGTGCTGGAATTCACAGAGACATACAAGGATTTGGACTTACATTTCTGAAGATCTAATTGAGTGAAGCAAAGCATTCAATCTTTCATCCCCAAAATGTGGAACACTGCCTCACATAATGTGGAACAAATAGACAAAATGAGCTTACTAACAGCTTTGAGTAGGAAGCTCGTGTTACTTTATACTTATAGAAAGGTATTTTAATGAATTAATATGATTTAGTCTTATTTACCATGGTTATTAGAAAGATTCATAACACTAAATTTGTGACAGACCCTCTATATGTGGAACTTTGACATTTTAAGACTCACAATGAGGAATATTCCTCATAATAAGGTACACTTAAGAGGCATGGAGTGAAATGCTGCCATTTTCAACGTGCAATGAGTAAATGTAAAACTGGGCTTACAGGGTATTGAGAAAGGAAACAGCTGCACTCTGTGTCATATTTCTGCTAACTGATGATTGCAACACCTGCAATATAAATGTAGAGGCTGCCGTAAAAAACAGTGACATTTAAAGAATGTCTTTGACTTCCTTTCCATATCTGTCTTTTGGATCTAGGGCACGATGCAGCAACACTGATGGCCTGCAGTTCACACTAGGCTTACTGACTTGTGTGCATTTAGTAAAGTCTTACTGCTAGCCAAATTCAATGTTTTGCTTGAAGAAAATGAGCAGATTTTCAAGCATTTTTGTGACTTGAAATAATGGAAGAATGAAGTTAAAATTAAGAATTTGTTAACCAAGGAGAGGACACTGTTGATGCGGAATAGCAACGTGAAGTGCTGTTAAAACGTGAGTTTTAAACTTCATTTGCTTACAGTCATCTCCCAGGCAATGTTCTTTTTAATACAGTTGAAAGTAATAGCACAGCACTTCTTTATCTGAATACCATTGAATTTAAAATTATATTTATGGGTACTAGCAAATGAAATGGTTGACTGCATGTGTTTATAACTGCTGAATCTAGCATACAGGGGTCAAGACCTATGAATAGCAGTTAGCAAAAAATCAACATTATGATTGTTCCTTGCATTCCCATTCCTAAAGTCTGTAATAGCATTGCCAAATGTTTTGATTTCATTAGTTATTCCTGTTAGAATCTGTGTATTCTGCAGTATTTCTAAAACCTAAATAAAATGTTTATTATTTACTGCACAGTGAAATGTATCTGACTGTCCGACTCTCCTAATATAGTATTCTCACATAATTAATTATAATATTCTTACTCCTTTGGGATTTTCCCAGTAGGGGTTGCCACAGTGGAACAACAGTCTGCTGAATGATTGGCACTGGAGATTTACTGTGTCATGTTGCCAGCCTGGCACCCAACCTTCTACAGAAGGCACACACACACACCCTAGGGCCAGTTAAGAGTGTCCAATCCACCTGTAGCATGTCTTTGGGATGTGGGAGGAAACGGGAGTACCCAGAGGAAACCCATGCAACTGCAGGAAGAAGGCACCCTAGCTGAGGATCGAACCAGAGAGCCTCTTACTGTGAGGTGGCAACACTAACTGCTGCACCACCACGGTTACCCTAGTTATAATATTCTTACTAATCATTATAATTTATTCTCACCAGATATTAGAATTCATTCATTGACCCTGCCCATCTAAATCATTGAACATTTCTTAAAAAGGAAATCTTACAGAAATAGAACTCTTTCTATATCATAACAGACATTCAGCTACACTGGGTTTACAGCCATTATGGTAACTGTTCTCTGATGCCAGCATTGCTACTCATCTTCTGTAACTGATGATTTCCCCTTTGCAATTTTACTTTATTTTTTTTTGCATTTCTGCCAAAGTGATATTTGTAGTACATTTCATCTGCATACCACAATGCAAATGATTTTTTTTATCTTTTCCTACCTTTTAATGTAATTTACTCTGCTGTGTCTTTACCAGCCCTTGTCAACTCCTTATAACCTGACATTAGTATCTCAGTAGCTCAATCATAGTCAGCATGCAGTGGTTGATAATGAATTACTTTAGCAAATAAATCTGACTGGATGGGTGACTGCAAGGCAAACAAGCAGCCCAGTTTGCTTGACAAGGGGCATGGCAGAAAAAAAGTGAAAGTAAAGCAACATGCTTCTTGTTCTACTATGCTACAAGATATTCAAAACAAAAAGGTTAGGAGGATATGTTCTGAAAACAAATCAGAAAAGTGGGATTAATAAACATGGCTTCTGTAGCTCAAAGCAATGCAAGTTCCTTCCTCAGAATTGTGCTACACAATGTTGACAGTAGTACTGCAATGCACTTTATGAAAATGATATCACCAACAGTAATGTTTGGCACAAATTGGTATAAGGCACTTACACAGACTTGCACTATGTAAACCAGCAGGAAAATGCAAATCAGCTCCTAGCAAGCACAGCAGAGTACAAAAAATAGATTGTCAATCTAGCTAGTGGAAATCATGCAAAGGTATGTCAACAAGCGATGTTTTTGTCACTGCAGTTTCAGTGGTATATTGTGATTTTAATTCTGCATTCAAACAGGCCAAGTGCCAATTTCATGTAATAGTTTTCAATTTTTTTTATTGTAGCTTGTATTTTACATCTGAAGCATAAACCAAGATACAGCAATCCCGGAACCTACTGCATTTCATTAAACTATGCTATCAAAACAAATTAATGCATAAACCATCAAAGCAATGACAGAATTTTCAATTTCAAACCTGCACTGACACTATGAACTCTTAGCACATATAGTGCCATTAGTGCTGATTTATTCCTTCCTCCCTTTCTTCCTTCTTTCTTCCATCATTTACCAATAACCTGCATAATCCATTTCAGGGCCATGAAGGAGACAAAGCCTATCCATGTATTCAGTGACTGCAAGACAGGGTATCTGATCATGAACAAGATACCAACCACATGGACGCACATACAGATATAGACACACACACACACACACACACACACACACACACACACACACACACACACACACACACACACACACACACACACACACTCATCCTCACATGCCATGCAAACCTACTGGTAATTCATAACTACAACTATTTAATTTATTTGTCATCGTGTGAAAAAATCTTTTTGGTCTTCTATCTCCTAGTATCACTAAGGCAGCCACAAGTCCAGCCAAGTAAGTAGACTAATGTTATTACCTCTGGCACATCTGCAGTGCCAGTTTATATCAGCAAAGCACTTCTGGCATATCTGCAATGTCAGTTTATTCCAGCATAGCACTTCTGCCACATCTGCAGTACCAGTTTATACTGACATTGCACATGTGGCACATCTGCAGAAATGGTTTATACCAGCATTGCACCTCAAGTACCACTTTATACCAGCATAGCACCTCTGGCACATCTGAAGTACCAGTTCATACCAGCATAGCACCTCTGGCACATCCGCAGTACCAGTTCATACCAGCATAGCACCTCTGGTACATCTGTAGTATCAGTTCATACCAGCATAACACCTCTGGCTCATCTGCAGTACTAGTTTATACCGGCATGGCACCTCTAGCACATATGTAGCACTAGTTTATACCAGCATAGCATCTCTGGTTCATCTGCAAAACCAGCTTATACCAGCATAGCACCTCTGGCACATCTACAGTACTAGTTTATAACAGCATACCACTTATGGCACATCTGCAGTAATGGTTCATACCAGCATAGCACTTCTGGCACATCTGAAGTACTACAGCATACCAGCATAGCACCTCTGGCACATTTGTAGTACCAGTTCATACCAGCATAGCACCTCTGTCACATCTAGTTTATACCAGCATACCACTTATGGCACATCCGCAGTAATGGTTTATACCAGCATAGCACTTATGGCACATCTGCAGTACCACTTCATGCCAGCATAGCATCTCTGGCTCATCTGCAGTACCAGTTTATACAAGTATAGCACCTCTGGCATATCCGAAGTACCAGTTCATACCAGCACAGTACCTCTGGTACATCTGTAGCACCAGTTCATGCCAGCATAGCACCTCTAGCTCATCTGTAGTACAGGTTTATACCAGCCTAGCACCTCTGGTACTTATGTAGTACTAGTTTATACCAGCATAGCAACTCTGGTTCATCTGCAGTACCAGCTTATACCAGCATAGCACTTCTGGTACATCTGCAGTAATGGTTTATACCAGCATAGCACTTCTGGCACATCTGTAGTACCAGTTTATACCAGCATACCACCTCTGGCACATATGTAATATCAGTTCATACTAGCATAGTACCTTGGGCACATCTGTAGTACCAGTTCACACAAGCATAGTACCTCTGATACATCTGTAATATCAGTTCATACCAGCATAGCACCTCTGGCTCATCTGCAGTACTGGTTTATACCAGCATAGCACCTCTGGTACATCTGTAGTTCTAGTTTATGCCAGCATAGCAACTCTGGTTCATCTGCAGTACCAGCATATACCAGCATAGCACCTCTGGCACATCTGCAGTACCAGTTTATACCAGCATACCACTTCTGGCCATCTGCTGTAATGGTTTATACCAGCACAGCACCTGTGGTACATCTGTAGCACCAGTTCAAACCAGCTTAGCACCTCTAGCTCACCTGCAGTACAGGTTTATACCAGCCTAGAACCTCTGGTACTTATGTAGTACTAGTTTATACCAGCATAGCACCTCTGGTTCATCTGCAGTACCAGCTTATACCAGCATAGCACTTCTGGCACATCTGCAGTAATTGTTTATACCAGCATAGCACTTCTGGCACATCTGCAGTGCCAATTCATACCAGCATACCACCTCTGGCACATATGTAGTACCATTTCATACCAGCATAGGACCTCTGGTACAGCTGTAGTACTAGTTCATGCCGGCATAGCACCTCTGGTTCATATGCAGTACTGGTTTATACAAGCATAGCACCCCTGGTACATCTGTACTGCTAGTCTATACCAGCATAGCACCTCTGGTTCATCTGCAGAACCAGCGTATACCACCATAGCACCTCTGGCACATCTGCAGTATTAGTTTATACCAGCATACCACTTATGGCACATATGCAGTAATGGTTTATTCCAGCATAGCACTTCTGGCACATCTGCAGTACCAGTTCATACCAGCATAGCACTTCTGGCACATCTGTAGTACCAGTTCATACCAGCATAGTGCCTCTGGCACATCTGAAGTACCAGTTTATACCAGCATAGCACCTCTGCCACATATGCAGTACCAGTTTATACCAGCATAGAATTTCTGGCACATCTACAGTTCCAGTTTATACCAGCATAGCACCTCTGGCTCATCTGCAGTACTGGTTTATACCAGCATAGCACCTCTGGTACATCTGTAGTTCTAGGTTATACCAGCATAGCAACTCTGGTTCATCTGCAGTACCAGCTTATACCAGCATAGCACCTCTGGCACATCTGCAGTACCAGTTTATACAAGCATACCACTTCTGGCCATCTGCAGTAATGGTTTATACCAGCACAGCACCTGTGGCACATCTGTAGTAACAGTTCATACCAGCATAGTACCTCTGGCACATCTGTAGTACCAATTCATACCAGCATAGTACCTCTGGTACATCTGTAGTACCAGTTCATGCCAGCATAGCACCTCTGGCTCATCTGCAGTACTGGTTTATACCAGCATAGCACCTCTGGTACAATTGTAGTACTAGTTTATGCCAGCATAGCACCTCTGGTTCATCTGCAGAACCAGCGTATACCAGCATAGCACCTCTGGCAAATCTACAGTATTAGTTTATACCAGCATACCACTTATGGCACATTTGCAGTAATGTTTTATTCCAGCATAGCACTTCTGGCACATCTGCAGTACCAGTTCATACCAGCATAGCACTTCTTGCACATCTGTAGTACCAGTTCATACCAGCATAGTGCCTCTGGCACATCTGAAGTACCAGTTTATACCAGCATAGTACCTCTGCCACATGTGCATACCAGTTTATACCAGCATAGCATTTTTGGTACATCTGCAGTACCAGTTTATACCAACATAGCACCTCTGGCACATGTGTAGTATTGGGTTATACCAGCATAGCAGCTATGGCTCTTCTGCACCACCAGCTTATACCAGAATAGCACCTCTGGCACATTTGTAGTACATATTCATACCAGCATAGCACCTCTGGCACATCTGTAGTACCAGTTTATACCAGCATACCACTTCTTGAACATCTTCAGTAATGGTTTATACCAGCATAGCACTTCTGGCACATCTTCAGTAGCAGTTCATACCAGCATAGCACCTCTGGCACATCTGTAGTACCAGTCCATACCGGCATAGTACCTCTGGCACATCTGTAGCACCAGTTCATATCAGCATAGTATCTCTGGTACATCTGTAGTACCAGTTCATACCAGCATAGCACCTCTGGGTCATCTGCAGTACTGGTTTATACCAGCATAGCACCTCTGGTGCCTCTGTAGTACTAGTTGATACCAGCATATGACCTCTGTTTCATCTGCAGTGCCAGCTTATACCAGTATAGAACCTCTGGCACATCTGCAGTACAAGATTATACCAGCATACCACTTCTGGCACATCTGCAGTAATGGTTCATACCAGCATGGCACCTCTGGCACATCTGTAGCATTAGTTTATACCAGCATAGCACCTCTGGTTCATCTGCAGAACCAGCTTATACCAGCATAGCACCTCTGGCACATCTGCAGTACTAGTTTATACCATCATACCAATTATGGCACATCTGCAATAATGGTTTATAACAGCATAGCACTTCTGGCACATCTGCAGTACCACTTCATACCAGCATAGCACCTCTGGCACATCTGTAGTACCCGTTCATACCAGCATAGCACATCTGGCACATCTGCAGTACCAATTCATACCAGCATAGCACTACTGGTACATCTGTCAAATCAGGTCATACAAGCATAGCACCTCTGGCTCATCTGCAGTACTAGTTTATATCAGCATGGCACCTCTGGAACATACGTAGCACTAGTTTATACCAGCATAGCACCTCTGGTTCATCTGCAGAACCAGCTTATACCAGCATAGCACCTCTGGCACATCTGCAATACCAGTTCATACCAGCATAGCACTTCTGGCACATCTGTAGTACCAGTTCATACCAGCATAGTGCCTCTGGCATATGTGTAGTATTGGTTTATACCAGCATAGCACCTGTGGCTCTTCTGTACCACCAGTTTATACCAGAATAGCACCTCTGGCACATCTGCAGTACCAGTTTATACCAGCATAGCACCTCTGGCATATGTGTAGTATTGGTTTATACCAGCATAGCACCTGTGGCTCTTCTGTACCACCAGTTTATACCAGAATAGCACCTCTGGCACATCTGCAGTACCAGTTTATACCAGCATAGCACCTCTGGCATATGTGTAGTATTGGTTTATACCAGCATAGCACCTGTGGCTCTTCTGTACCACCAGTTTATACCAGAATAGCACCTCTGACACATCTACAGTACCAGTTTATACCAGCATAGCACCTCTGGCTCACCTGCAGAACCAGTTTATATCAGCATAGTAACTCTGGCTGAACTGTAGTGCCAATGTATATCAGCATAGCACCTCTGGCTCATATGTAGTACTGGCTTATACCAGCAAAGCCCCTCTGGCCCATTTGTAGTACGAGTTTATACCAGCATAGCACCTATGGCTCATCTTCAGTATCAATTTATGCCAGTATAGTACCTCTGGCACATCTGTAGTACACGTTCATACCAACATAGCACCTCTGGCACATTTGTAGTACCAGTTTATACCAGCATACCACTTCTGGCATGTCTTCAGTAATGGTTTATACCAGCATAGCACTTCTGGCACATCTGCAGTAGCAGTTCATACCAGCATAGCACCTCTGGCACATCTGTAGTACCAGTCCATACTAGAATAGTACCTCTGGCACATCTGTAGTACCAGTTTGTATCAGCATAGTACCTCTGGTACATTTGTAGTACCAGTTCATACCAGCATTGCACCTCTGGCTCATCTGCAGTACTGGTTTATACCAGCATAGCACTTCTGGTGCCTCTGTAGTACTAGTTGCTACCAGCATATGACCTCTGGTTCATCTGCAGTACCAGCTTATACCAGCATAGAACCTCTGTCACATCTGCAGTACAAGTTTATACCAGCATACCACTTCTGGCACATCTGCAGTAATGGTTCATACCAGCATGGCACCTCTGACACATCTGTAGCACTAGTTTATACCAGCATAGCACCTCTGGTTCATCTGCAAAGCCAGCTTATACCAGCATAGCACCTCTGGCACATCTGCAGTACTAATATATTCCAGCATACCACTTATGGCACATCTGCAGTAATGGTTTATCCTAGCATAGCACTTCTGGCACATCGGCAATACCACTTCATACCAGCATAGCACCTCTGGCACATCTGTAGTACCAGCTCATATCAGCATAGTACCTCTGGTACATATGTAGTACCAGTTCATACCAGAATAGCACCAATGGCACATTTGCAGTACAGGATTATACCAGCCTTGCACCTCTGGTACTTATGTAGTACTAGTTTATACCAGTATAGCACCTCTGGTTCCTCTGCAGTACAGGTTTATACCAGCCTAGCACCTCTGGTACATATGTAGTACTACTTTACACTAGCATAGCACCTCTAGCTCATCTGCAGTACAGGTTTATACCAGCCTAGCACCTTTGGTACTTATGTAGTACTAGTTTATACCAGCATAGTATCTCTGGTTCATCTGCAGTACCAGATTATACCAGCATAGTACCTCTGGCACATCTGCAGTACCAGTTTATACCAGCTTACCACTTCTGGCATATCTGCAGTAATGATTTATACCAGCATAGCACTTCTGTCACATCTGCAGTACCAATTCATACCAGCATAGCACCTCTGGCACATCTGTAGTACCAGTTCATACCAGCATAGTAGCTAGGGCACATCTGTAGTACCAATTCATACAAGCATAGTACCTCTGGTACATCTGTAGTACCAGTTCATACCAGCATAGCACCTCTGGCTCATCTGCAGTACTGGTTTATACCAGCATAGCACCTCTGGTACATCTGTAGTTCTAGTTTATACCAACATAGCAACTCTGGTTCAACTGTAGTACCAGCTTATACCAGCATAGCACCTCTGGCACATCTGCAGTACCAGTTTATACCAGCATACCACTTCTGGCCATCTGCAGTAATGGTTTATACCAGCACAGCACCTGTGGCACATCTGTAGTACCAGTTCATACCAGCATAGTACCTCTGGCACATCTGTAGTACCATTTCATACCAGCATAGTACCTCTGGTACATCTGTAATACCAGTGCATGCCAGCATAGCACCTCTGGCGTATCTGCAGTACTGGTTTATACCAGCATAGCACCTCTGGTACATCTGTACTACTAGTTTATACCAGCATAGCACCTCTGGTTCATCTGCATAATCAGTGTATACCAACATAGCACCTCTGGCACATCTGCAGTATTAGTTTATACCAGCATACCACTTATGGCACATTTGCAGTAATGGTTTATTCCAGCATAGCACTTCTGGCACATCTGCACTACCAGTTCATACCAGCATAGCACTTCTGGCACATCTGTAGTACCAATTCATACCAGCATAGTGCCTCTGGCACATCTGAAGTACCAGTTTATACCAGCATAGCACCTCTGCCACATATGATACCAGTTTATACCAGCATAGCATTTCTGGCACATCTGCAGTACCAGTTTATACCAGCATAGCACCTCTGGCACATGTGTAGTGTTGGTTTATACCAGCATAGCAACTATGGATCTTCTGCACCACCAGCTTATACCAGAATAGCACCTCTGGCACATCTGTAGTACACATTCATACCAGCATAGCACCTCTGGCACATCTGTAGTACCAGTTTATACCAGCATACCACTTCTGGCACATCTTCAGTAATGGTTTATACCAGCATAGAACTTCTGGCACATCTGCAGTAGCAGTTCATACCAGCATAGCACCTCTGGCACATCTGTAGTACCACACCATACCAGCATAGTACCTCTGGCACATCTGTTGTACCAGTTCATATCAGCATAGTACCTCTGGTACATCTGTAGTACCAGTTCATACCAGCATAGCACCTCTGGCTCATCTGCAGTACTGGTTTGTAGCCGTATAGCACCTCTGGTACCTCTGTAGTACTAGCTGATACCACCATATGACCTCTGATTCATCTGCAGTACCAGCTTATACCAGCATAGAACCTCTGGCACATCTGCAGTACACGTTTATACCAGCATACCACTTCTGGCACATCTGCAGTAATGGTTCATACCAGCATGGCACCTCTGGCACATCTGTAACATTAGTTTATATCAGCATAGCACCTCTGGTTCATCTGAAGAACCAGCTTATACCAGCATAGCACCTCTGGCACATCTGTAGTACCAGTTCATACCAGCATAGCACCTCTGGCACATCTGCAGTATCAGTTCATACCAGCCTAGCACTTCTGGTACATTTGTAGTATCAGTTCATACAAGCATAGCACCTCTGGCTCATCCGCAGTACTAGTTTAGACCAGCATGGCACATCTGTAGCACTAGTTTATACCAGCATAGCACCTCTGGTTCATCTGCAGAACCAGCTTATACCAGCATAGCACCTCTGGCACATCTGCAGTACTAGTTTATACCAGCATACCACTTATGGCACATTTGCAGTAATAGTTTATACCAGCATAGCACTTCTGGCACATCTGCAGTACCAGTTCATACCAGCATAGCACCTCTGGCTCATCTGAAGTACCAGTTCATACCAGCATAGCACCAATGGCACATCTGCAGTACAGATTTATACCAGCCTAGCAACTTTGGTACTTATGTAGTACTAGTTTATACCAGCATAGCACCTCTAGCTCATCTGCAGTACAGGTGTATACCAGCCTAGCACCTCTGGTACTTATGTAGTACTAGTTTATACCAGAATAGTACCTCTGGTTCATCTGCAGTACCAGCTTATACCAGCATAGCACCTCTGGCACATCTGCAGTACCAATTTATACCAGCATACCACTTCTGGCACATTTGCAGTAATGGTTTATACCAGCATAGCACTTCTGGCACATCTGCAGTACCAATTCATACCAGCATAGCACCTCTGGCACATCTGTAGTACCAGTTCATACTAGCATAGTACCTTGGGCACATCTGTAGTAGCAACTCATACAAGCATAGTACCTCTGGTACATCTGCAGTACAGTTCATAGCAGCACAGCACCTCTGGCTCATATGCAGTACTGCTTTATACCAGTATAGCGCCTCTGGTACATCTGTAGTTCTAGTTTATACCAGCATAGCACCTCTGGTTCATCTGCATTACCAGGTTATACCAGCATAGCACCTCTGGCACATCTGTAGTACCAGTTTATACCATCATACCACTTCTGGCCATCTGCAGTAATGGTTTATACCAACACAACACCTGTGGCACATCTGTAGTAACAGTTCATACCAGCATAGTACCTCTGGCACATCTGTAGTACCATTTCATACCAGCATAGTACCTCTGGTGCATCTGTAGTACCAGTTCATGCCAGCATAGCACCTCTGGCTCATCTGCAGTACTGGTTTATACCAGCATAGCACCACTGGTACATCTGTAGTACTAGTTTTTACCAGTATAGCACCTCTGGTTCATCTGCAGAACAAGCGTATACCAGCATAGCACCCCTGGCACATTGCAGTATTAGTTTATACCAGCATACCACTTATGGCACATCTGCAGTAATGGTTTATTCCAGCATAGCACTTCTGGCACATCTGTTGTACCAGTTCATATCAGCATAGCACCTCTGGTGCATCTGTAGTACCAGTTCATACCAGCATAGCACCTCTGGCTCATCTGCAGTACTGGTTTATACCAGCATAGCACCTCTGGTGCCTCTGTAGTACCAGTTGATACTAGCATAGGACCTCTGGTTCATCTGCAGTACCAGCTTATACCAGCATACAACCTCTGGCACATCTACAGTACAAGTTTATATCAGCATACCACTTCTGGCACATCTGCAGTAATGGTTCCTACCAGCATTGCATCTCTGGCACATCTGTAGTACCAGTTCATACCAGCATAGCGCCTCTGACACATCTGAAGTACCAGTTTATACCAGCATAGCACCTCTGCCACATCTGCAGTACCAGTTTATACTAGCATAACATTTCTAGCACATCTGTAGTACTAGTTTATACCTGCATAGCACCTCTGACATGTGTAGTATTGTTTTATACCAGCATAGCACCTATGGCTCTTCTGCAGCACCAGCTTATACCAGCATAGCACCTCAAGTTCATCTGCAGTACCAGCTTATACCAGCATAGCACCTTTGGCACATCTGTAGTACCAGTTTATACCAGCATACCACTTCTGGCACATCTGCAGTAATGGTTTATACAAGCATTGTACTTCTGACGCATTTGCAGTACCACTTCATACCAGCATAGCACCTCTGGCACATCTGTAGTACCAGGTCATACCAGCATAGTGCCTCTGGCACATCTGAAGTACCAGTTTATACCAACATAGCACCTTTGCCACATCTGCAGTACCAGTTTATACAAGTATAGCATTTCTGCAACATCTGCAGTACCAGTTTATACCAGCATAGCACCTCCGGCAAATATATAGTATTCATTTTTCCAGTATATATAGTATTCATTTATACCAGCATAACACCTATGGCTCTTCTGCCGCACCAGCTTATACCAGCATAGAACCTCTGGCACATCTGCAGTACCAGTTTATATCAGCATAGCAACTCTGGCACATCTGAAGTACCAGTTCATACCAGCATAGCATTTTTGGCACATTTGCAGTACCAGTTTATACCAACATAGCACCTTCGGTACATGTGTAGTATTGGTTTATATCAGCATACCACCTATGGCTCTTCTGCCCCACCAGCTTATACCAGCATAGCACCTCTGGCACATCTGCAGTACCAGTTTATACCAGCAAAGCAAGTCTGGCTCACCTGCAGTGCCAGTTTATACCAGCATAGTAACTCTGGCCAAACTGTAGTACCAATTTATACCAGCAAAGCACCTGTGGTTCATCTGTACTACTGGTTTATACCAGCACAGCACCTCTGGCCCATTTGTATTACCAGTTTATACCACCATAGCACCTCTGGCACATCTGCAGCACCAGTTTATACCAGTATAAACTGGTGCTGCAAAACCAGTTTACTCCAGTATAACACCTCTGGGAGATCTAAAGTACAGTTCATACCAGCATAGCACCTCTGGCATATTTGCAGCACCAGTTTATATCACAAAGACTTAATGTTGTGCATGGAGTGCTACTGTCAAATCAAAGATTTTGCCACTCATATTAATCATCTAGGAAACTAGATAGATGCATATAACAGTAGCCCCTGAACAGTATAATGTCTGATGTAGATACAGACAGCTGTAATGATGCTATACTTCTTGGAGCTGGTTGATATTTGTGTAAAGTGAGGAAGCTGAAATTGATAAATATGGTCTGAGTTAGTTTAGCCAATATTTACCAAAAAAAAATGAAATGGCTTAAATGTTGTTATACAATGGCTTGCACTCTGTTTCTCCAGTAAGTAATTCTTAGTTCCAACACAAGCCATTACAATAAGCACACAACCATATGCTTTTCATAATGTGGTGTGGACGAATAGCTCCATTTGAAATGGAACTTGCCTTTCCATAATGCTCAGATCTTGAGCCCACTGGGGAAGGCTGTTTTTTCTTAGTTGATGTATGTGAAGATTAACTTTAGTGCTTTTATATAGAGCAGGATGCACATGAGATTTGTCTATCAGTAAAATAGTTTGATGTTCTGGTAGCAGACTTATCAGTATGTCCTAGTTTGAAGTGAAAACTTGAAACTGTGCTTCATAACTGCTGACTTAGGTTTATGTAATGAAGGGTGTTTTGAGATATATGACTGCAGAGGCATGTAGATGCAGTTGCTCATATTATTAGTTCCTTATTATTTTCTATTTGTATAACACCGACACAAAAGTTAGCTACTTTGAGTCCCTATTTGCCGGGAACTGTCTAAATACACTTTTCCAAATGGCAAAATTAGTTAGGATGGAAATGTGCCCTCAAAAAACAACACTCCTCAAACAAAATATTCTAACCTTAAGGTTCCAGTACCTTGGAGCAAGTGAAACTTATGGATATAGGTGACATCTGTTTTGGAATTTTGCACATGGTCATCTGTCACTGAACCTGAGACTATCACATATTTAACTTTCAAGCACTTAAGATGATACTAAGAGCTCCACTTGGTTGTAGTGTTTTGGTTTTTATATGTTCTATGATATTTCTGTAATTAGCTTTATGCTATTGAGGGGTGAAGTGTCATAGCAGTCAAACAATGTAGCACAAGAGTTATTTGTCAGCTGCAATAAAACATGTTGCCTATTTTTTTTTTATATTTTCCATTATGTTCCGTGACCAGTAAAGCTTTACCTTAATGAGGGACATCCTGTGAAAGCAGAAGGTAAGTAAAGAGAATGCCAGTGATTGCATGTCAGATACTGCACACTGAAGATACTAAGTGCTGTTATATCAGCACTCTTAAGTATTTAGCAATAATCCATGACTGGGTGTGGATATCATAGGATTTACCCACGGTCAGCGTGCTCACTGTCATTAAACAATGCCGATGTTGAGTAAATACTGAGTTACCCACACACAGGAGTGGATTATTGCTATTATACAATGACATTATTCAAGAAAGAAATTGTTTCTCTTTCTTAAAATTTCATGTATGATGGCACTTCAGTGCTCCTCCACCTCCTGTGCTCTATACTAATGTACTACACGTGTGTATGACACCTTGGTCCACATGCTAGCACAGAACATCAGTGCAGAGCAAGAGACAGGACAGACAAGAGAGCATCTCCACAGTGGTTTGTATCCCTCTCTTTCTCCCCCCTTCTGTGTGTGTGTGTGTGTGTGTGTGTGTGTCTCTCTCTCTCTCTCTCTCTCTCTCTCTTTCTCTCTTTTTTTTTTTAACTGTAAGCTGATTTGTTCTGTCAGTAATGAGCTGTACCTACCTGAAAATTCAAAATGATCTATTTCTAAATGAAAATTCAATATTGTGCTATATCTGCAACTGTGTTTATTTAACATTTGTTTACCGGGAAAGTCCGACTTGGAAAGAAGCCAATTTCCAGCAGATGCCCAGGAAGAAAAGCTCCACATGCATGTCTTTGCAAAGTGGGAGGAAACCAGAGTATCCAAAGGAAACCAACACGAACGCAGGGAGGACATGCAGACTCCACACAGAAGGCACCCCAGCCGAGAATCGAACTGGAGAACCTCTTGCTGTGAGGCAACAACACTACCGCTGCATCACTGTGCCTATATTATTGCCAATGCCAATGTAAATTTCTTTGTAAATAGTTCTACATTCTGTTGCATGCGTAGTTGTATTGTCTGGCCTCTCTGGTAAAGGATGTGACTGAAAACATTTCCTGGACCAGATCATCTACCCAGTTAATGAATGTTAAATAAAATAAAATAAATAAAAATATTGTTAGTTTATGTCTCAGCTTTTGTGTTCAAGAATTTTGGACAAAGCAAAACAAAAATGGGAGGACAAAGGGTAGAATAAGGGATACATTTTAAATATCACTTTTAAGCCATTTAAAAAGTTAATAGAATAATAGTTTTTGGCATTAACATGCATTCTCTGAACAGCAGGAAGAATGAATCTCTAATATACAGCATTAGTGACAAATAGAAATCCTCAGTGATTTACCAGAAAAATCAAAAAATTATGAGGGACAAGCAAAAACATGAAACCAATGAGGGACTTTCTGCAAAACTCTGGACACTTGAGAGGTATGGTTACTGTCAGTACAATCGTTTGTACTGCCAGTAAGTATACTTCTCAATTGTCCAGAATTCTGTGGAACATTTCTGATTTTTCTCATATTTCGCCCTGTCCCTTTTAATAGAGTTATTGAGTACCTCCTGATAGGAAGTCCAGCTGCTCAACCATACTTCATCAGCCGGACTTCTTTCTATTGGTTTATACTTGATTTATAATGGGAATGGTGATTAGACTATCCAATCAACATGGACTTTTTTGAACACTAATGACCATTTATTGTATAATTTGCTACTTATAATGATGTGCTGGTAAAACCAAGTCATGTGAGAGTTATTGCATGGTATTTGTTGAAAGCTTAGAAAATGCCAAGAAAAGCTGCCATTTACAGCCTGTAACCAGTGTCACCAAATAAATATGCAAGTACTCTCAAAACTTAAATATCTGTACACAGATCAGCCACAATAAAATGTTTAAATATATTTAATAATAAATAATAAAAGAACAAGACAATATTAAATATATATTCCCAGTAACATCAGAGTTCAAAACCACAGGAAATATTTAAAACAACATTGCAGGACAGTCTCAAATAAATAAAGAAAAATATCTACACTAAGCTTCACTATATTCTTCACTGTATCTAAGAGAATTACTATACCCTAGTTCACTTAATTAGAGCAAGGCAAATGTTGTGTTGAATGGTTCTTGTCAGGTCCAAGACAGAATACAGAATGCTATGTCTCTCTAAGAGAGTTCTAAAATTAATATATCAAATATTACTGCTGGGATAGCTTGCAAAATTACACAATTTCTTGTCATCTGACACTATCCCAAGTGAAACCCCCACTGCTAGAAGTTGACAGTAGATAGCATCTACATGTGAAAATACATAGACCTCAGATCTTTGGCAGATGCTGGAAGTCATAAAGCAATTACATTCCTTCATGCTTTCAGAGGTAGTAATTAGTTCACTCCGAAGACAATGCAGAAAGCTTCTCAGCATAGACACTGTCTCTGGCTGCATTGAAAACTGAAAGATACCAACTTTTATGGCCTAGCCATAAAGTAATTTAATTTCAGTTATTTTTTTCTGAAGTTAACCTCCTGTATTCCAGTTTTCACTGTTAAAATATATACATTTAAGCAGTTACAAAAGTGCATATATATTTCTGTTCTCTTCTAGCAGGGCACACTGTGGTTACATTTTAAGCACAAGCACTTTATAAAATACTTTTTTAACACAAGAATGTACCAGCAGTTTGATATACACATGACATACAGTTCTAATACATTTGTAACACAGACATCTCATATAAATCATGTTGATATCCACAAATGATATATAATTATTGACACAATTCCAGATAGCTGTGCTGGCAGTATCCCCCTTTGTTACACTGTAATACAAACACACTCATGACACATACCTCACACGTATGGATAAATGCATATTTCCGACAAATTGTCATCAATAATCGAATACAAATGTTTGCTTACCATATGCAGATGAATCCACACTTACTAGGAAGGATAGTCCTCGAAGAACTGAAGCAAGATAAGGACACAATCATCGCAATTGCAATAACAAAGGGAGGCAGTGAATACACATTTTTTGAGTAAAAAGAAGCACAATGGTTCCACACAGTACACCTTTAATCCCAAATCGACAGGGTAAGCGCTTTCACGGATATTCTCCACTTCATCAGACAATGGTTCCACACAGCACACCTTTAATTCCAAATCGACAGGGTAAGCACTTTCACGGATATTCTCCACTTCATCAGACCAGCTGTTCATGGGCAACTGCAGCTGTTCTCCTCCAGGCTGATGAAATCACATCAGTGGCCCTATGACACACACATGATCATAAGTCCTGGTGCACCCCCCCCCAAAGCATTTATGTCATTGACTATCTGGTTCCTGATCTGTATTCTGTCAGTCATATCCCCATATCCTCTCTCAGGCAGAAAGGCACCATGATGCCTGAATGCCTACACTATGAATAATTTTCTGACATACTGAAAGGTGGTTTACATGGATTTTTACACTTGGATGCCATCATCCTATGTGACATAAAACAGAGAAGGATACAAAACATAAATATTACATAATAAAATTCCTGTTTATATGCACATATTATATTTTCAACATTAACCACTGGAGACACACAATTCAGTTATTACAATTTAAGGTTATGTGGTTGTACCATATCACACTCACACACTAACCAATGTTCGGTCCAAAACAAGGAATACCAATGGAGTAATGTATTGTTTATCATGGAAAGAACAGGATGACTACATAATTTCAAGAACAAGCTTCTTGAAACATAACTTTTGTTGTGGCAACACACAAATGGTACTGAGCTCCCAAACTCCCAAAACAACAAGCAAATGACAGTTTGTATAAACCAATTAATACCACATAATTAAATTGTTATAAATGCTTTCACCTCATTTCTCACTAAATGTGTGTACACATTTACAACAGAAAAGTCAGTTTTATATGATTGCAAGTAATCTCCGTGGTATCCCCAAAGTCTCAAAACAACCCACTAAAGTGTAGTGGGTCTAAAAACAAAACAGTGTAAGAAACTTCTCTGTGTGGAAGATTTTCAGTTCATATATTTCTAGTTAATCGCTGTATATTAATCAGATCAGACAATAGTAGTAGAAGTAGCGAACGTAAACTCGTCAAGTCAAAAAGTAATAATAGAAAATATATAATTCTACAGCATTACTAAGTATTCGAAAGTAATCCAAGCAAGGCAGGCAGTCTGTTTCCAGTTGAAAATCTTTTATTAAGTACACAGACAAGCGATCCAAGTAAAACAAAAATATATCTGATCTGATTAATATACAGTGATTAACTAGAAATATATGGACAGAAAATCTTCCACACAGAGACGTTTCTTACACTGTTTTGTTTTATATGATTGCCAGTCACCTCTCACTGTGCTCAGCACTCCCCTGGAGGTGTCTATTGGTCATCTTAGAATCCTAACACCCCGTGTCATTGACAATATACTATATTACATTTCCCTGAAATAACATAAAAACAGTGTAAGATCACTAGTTGTAAAAATTACACTTGTGATGAAAGTTAATAAGTGATGTCTATCTGAGAAAGTAAAATGCATGCCAAAATGGCTATGCCAACAGTGAATTATAAGAAGTGCATACAGATAAAGTTCCATTTTCTAATGCATATATATATAAACTTCTTTTTGTAACACATTAACAAATCTAGCATGTACTTGAAAAAATAAAATCATACCTTAAGAAAAAAAGCCTTATGTGCAGTTAGATTAAAATGAATAGCAATCTTTTGTTTTCTCCACATACATAACTCTTCTCACCTGCAAGTTTCCTAGCTATATAGTTACCTTTTTATAGTGTAGATTCAGGCCTCTGAGCATGGCAAAGATGCAAATGAGGTGTGAACACATTTGAATTGCTGAATCACAAATGTTTAACTTCATGTAACAGGTTTAAACATGGTGTAGGCACTACCTTAGTGTTCGTTGCTAATGGATTGCAACTGTGAATGATTAGTGTGAGGGAGAAGGAAGACACAACAACACGTCAGACTACCTTACCTGCAGGGGGTGTGTCAGCCAGGATACACTTAGAAAGTACTGAAGTAACTGTAGCAAGCTTTAAATGGAAGTGAACAGCAGACATTTCTCATTTTAGTTCACTAACAGCCAAATTCTACTGCCTTTGCTGAAAACTGTATTTTACTGTCATGTCATTATATCATACATTTTAATGACAATGATACAGAATGCAATATAGACTGCATGTATGAGAGTACAGCACAGGTAAGAGAAGAATGAACATAATACAAAGAAAAGAGAGCTGCATTGGTGCAAACAATATTCATAAATGGTTGCATGATCACACATTGCACTAAATACGTAAGGTACACATGTACAAACAACTGAGGGTGTGCAAGTGTATATTTCTTGGTACTACTGCAGAGGAAATGGGACTTGTTTGTATTTACAATGATTTGCATTACTGCTGCAAAGATGTTTTTGTGGCAAAGAGAGATTATACACCCTTAGTGTGTTTTGTAGTTTCATTAGTCTGACAGTTGAAATCCAGACGTGTGTAAAAATATGTAAGGTATGTTAAAAAGCATTTTGTAATGTTGTTTGTGTATTAATAACACATGTGATTAAAATTATTTTTTAAATATTAATATTTGCATGACGGGTGGCTTAGTGCAAATATGGTGAAACTGCAAAATAAATTAAAATTAATGGAAGTTGCTTCTATGATAAAGACAGTATAGATTAAAGCTGTGAATCAAGTGTGCGTGGTACACTTGGTAAACAATGAATCACACAGCACGTAGTATATGTAGATCAAGGTTCAAGTCCTATGTTTATTGTTTAGTAATGAAAAGTAATAAACACTTATGTGTGGAAGAATATGTTCTGTCCATTTTATATAGGTTTGAATCCCACATTGTACTAATTACATTTATCAGTGTGTAAAGCCACACAAAAATGTGTTAGGTCATAAAATGTATACATCCAATACATGTCTGCAAAGTTAAATCAACTAACAGGTACAGCAGCAACCAACACATAAACTAATGGCAGCTATCACATCACCCTTCCTGTTTCATAAACTGACTTCCTCTCTGTTTGACACTGTTGCTCTCAACCTAACATCTCATAAACTCGGTTGGCATCATTGTTCAGGTTTGCGCACTAGCCTTAAATGCAATAGCATAAACTAGTGGGAAAATACTTTTAACTGTTGCTGTTTGACCTCTACAGACATGGCAGGAGCAAGAAAGGAAGGTGCCCAATTCATGGCTCAAAGATGGGTTATATAGAAGTCCAGAATATTCATTGGAGTCTTTGTAAAGTACCACAGCTGTAGGCTATTGCAGAGGGACTTTACTGGGTCTCAATACAAATCAGAGGCTTGAAATAGTCTTACCAAAGCTGTCTCTAGTGCAACTGGCATTCCATGCACTGGAGAGCAATGCAGGCACCACTACAATGACCTGAAAAGGTGCAATCATGCACAACTCAACCAGTAGTTGGATGTTTTTATGACTGATGACATCCCACAGTTGTGTAAGTAGACAGACATAGATACTTCAAATCATATAGAAAGCCGGATATAGCCAAGGCTGGTATGTATAATGCTCTTCTCTTTTTCTCTCTTTTTATTTTACAGCTACCCAGGAGATTGCAGCTAACAGAGAAGCCCATGCTGAATGTTTGGAAAGACTAAGAGAAGCAAGATGCATGTATGCAGCACAAAATACTTACTATTTTATCAAAAGTATTGCTCTTCTATACATTAGTAGCAAATTAAACATGTATATCTTAACTGTAAAATTAAGCATGCATGTTTCAGTATGTAGCTCAAGGCAATTGTAGTACTCAATTGTAATAGTGTATTCAGATATTGTGGGTTCAAATCCCACAGGTAACAAATATATCATAAAATAATTAAAAATATTGCATAATCATTTCAACAAAATTGGAATAAATGCCATGCTGTTAACTTAATCTGTATTATTTGAAAATCATGTGTGCAATATATGCATATTGTAAGGATTACTTGGAACAATTATCAGTCATAGTTTGCAGATTAAAAAAAAAACTATAATTAATGTAAAAGTAAAAATATATTATGCTGTGCTAATTTATTGTGTGTGACATATGATGGCTCTAATTATATATTCCTTTTTTCTCTCTTACCCCACCCCTTATCTCTCTTTTTTATTTTTATATATGTGGTAAGAACATTCTGATGTCATCATTTTCTGACAAATGACAAAATGATTTCCAGCACAGGGGGTAGGCCAACCAGTGTGGTTCAGCCTGCCACTCCTCCAGCAGCTGCCACACTCACTAACACCTAGCACATCTGAGACCCAACCTGGCAGCACTGCCTCTGCAGCCCCTGCACTACCTGGGCCCTCAACATCAGGTAGCATTATCTCAGCAGCTGGTGCAGTGGTACCCTCCTGGAGTATTGATGGAGGTGGGGATCTTCTCACCCACCAGGAGATGTCAGGCATGGTACATGAGGTTGTGGAAAGTACCATTGGTGCACGCCTTAGCTGGATGGAGAAGATGCTCGCCAGAATGCTGGGAAAAATAAAACTTCAAGCAGTCCAACAGCAAGCTCAGGAAGGGAACAGTAATGACAGTTATGAGGGTGAGAACTAGGTTCTCACTGTACCCATGCTTGATGGGCATGGACATCTGATGTCCCCTCCCTATCCTCAGTTATGGTGTCCCACAACCTTTTGTGTCCCTCACCATCCCTGTCTGTGTCTTGTTTGCCCTGTTTGTCTGCAACCACTTCTTCCCTTACCCTACCTGCCTGACCCTGACCCAACATTCCTCTCTTACTGAAATAAAATAAAAAAATAAAAAAATGGGCACCTGTCCCACAAAAAATATTGTCCCATACATAGCTCTCCAATGTGCACATGTGTCTTTGCAACACAATTGATTAAGTCCAATTGGCTATACAACATGATTGTGTTATTGTCACCCATCTTTGTTGCAGTGACAATCCAAATACATCCAGTATTCCATCTATGTTCATTTTATACTGTTGAAGAAATGGATAGCTAAGGTTCTTTCCTAATTCCTTACTGCACATTGCTATATTGCTTTCCATTTGTTCTTCCTCCAGCTTGCCTCCCATTTCACCACTTTCCTATCTTCCCCATTTTCATACCTTTAATCTAGTCAAAAATTAGAATTACACACCATACACATAAATAAATCCCTAATGAAGACCTTCACTTTTTGTCCTCTGCATTTGCACAGAGTTTGGCATCGGGCACCAATGTCAAGTGATGGTGACTGGCTCCTCATGTCCTATGGCATGGTGTAGTTACCTTCACACAATGCTGCCTAAACCTGCTGTGATAAGAAAACACACACTTAAGGTAAAATAAAGGCACTCATTTTAAATATTTACTATAATATTTATTTAGAATGATGAATGTGTAAATATTCAAATCCATATGTGTACTGTTGACATAAATCAATTGAGTAGTGTTCATTTTTATATAGTACTTCACTGCAATCATTCCCTCTCACAGTTGCAAAAATTATCACATATGATTAATTATTCTTGAATACATATGTTTAAAAAAATTAGACTGAGCTAAATTCCAACTCTGTATCATATGTGCTCAAAATACGAGCTCAGTGCTGTTGCAGCTACTGCCACAGAGACAGCTAGGTGTTTTTATTCCACTCAGTACTGTCCAAAGTGTTGACTGCTGTGCCTTTCCACTTAATGTGTTTGTGTGCAGAAAGCGAACCAATAGAACTACTAGTATTTTCATAATAAAGCAGAGAACGAAGTTTGCTTGGCATTTAACTACAAGCAAATGGGGAAAGTAGTACAAATAGTCCTTAATGTTACAAAATTTATGACACAATAATTGCAATATAAGATACATTATGAACACCATAGTATTTGTCAGCTATTTCTACCCTAGCCCATATGCATAAGTACTTCTCGAGTTCAAGTAGTAGTCATTAAATATGAATCTAGCATGCACAAACACTTTGCCATCCATTGGGCAAACCAGTTGCTTGGTGGTGTACTATGGAAAGAGGTGATTGGCATGAATTAGTATGTTTACTGCCCCGTTACTCTTCATCCCATTATAATCCATGTAAAAATACAGCCAAAGGGAAGACACTTGTTACTGACTGAGCACATACTTACTAAGACTCATGTTTGCCCTGCAATCATGCACTTGAAAAAATGGGCATGTCATTAGTAGTTCCCAAATGTCAACTATACTGCAGAAATAAATAGCACACCTGCATTGTTACATCATCTAAACCTTTATCCTGACACTACACATTAAAATTCTTATACATATATTAATGTGGAGGGTGGCCATGGTGGTGCAGCGGTTAGCGTTGCCGCCTCACAGCAAAAGGTTCTCTGGTTCGATTCTTGGCTGGGGTGCCTTCTGTGTGGAGTCTGCATGTTCTCCCTGTGGTCGCGTGGGTTTCCTCCGGGTGCTCCGGTTTCCTCCCATATCCCAAAGACATGCTGTAGGTGGATTGGACACTCTAAATTCGCCCTAGGTGTGAGTGTGTGCATGTGTGTGCCTTCTGCGGAAGGTTGGGTGCCGGGCTGGAAACTCAACACTGTAAAACTCCACTGCCAATCATGAGCAGACAGGTGATCCACTGTGGCGACCCCTAACTGGGAAAAAGCCGAAAGAAGAAGAAGATACATATATTAATGTGGACATCAATTATTCATAAATATGAACACATACATACACAGTTGCATACATGTTTATCACAAAACAGCATAGATGATCACAAAACATGTGTGTCTCTGTATGTGATAATACCTGTGTAATGTACACAACATACTGAGAAACAGCTGCATATGTCTAAGTTCTGCTACTTGCATTCCTGACAACCTTTTTCATCTAGTTTGAGAAGCTGTATTTTAAACTATAACTGCATGTTGGAAACACAAGAAATACAAAATCCACACTTTGCACACCACTCTCATAACAGGATATGTTACCCACATCATACAATGATGATGGATCTACAAAGACCACTATGACAAGGTAAAAACATACTTCAGTGATGGTGCAATCATTAACTAATATGTTCTGCAGATGGGAACAGAATACATACACATGGGTTAAATTATCACAGCAGCCACATTATGTGTGTTTCTCAATGTATGTGTACGTGTGTGTGTGTGTGTGCATAGTCAGATGGACATCAGTCTGTATTCAGTTTCATGCAGAACTAATATCTTGACATACCTACCCAGCTATTTCATACAGGCTTCCCAACATCTTCTCACAAACATCCAGTGATGATGTAATTCTCTATAAATTGTCCAGCAGCAGTGTAAATGTCAGACTTGTGCCATGGTGCTTGCATTACATACTAAATTCTCTAACTGGTGTAACTAGTTAGGTAGGGGTTCTAATGCCACTATAGTCAACTGGTATATGTGTGTGTTTGTGTGTGTCTAGTCAGAAGAGCATAAGTCTTTATCCTACTGTCAGCAATCTGGTCCCATAGACAGCAAACATTTTGACAGTTGTGCATGCCTACACATCCCTTTCATACAGGCCTCCCAACATTTTCTCTCAAACATCCAATGATGATGTTGTCCTCTACAAATTGTCAGGCACCAATATAAAAGTCAGACTTGTGCTGTGGTGTTTGTGTTAAATTCTGAGTTTGCTAGCTGGTGTAACTAGTTAGGTAGGGGTTTTAATCTCACTGCAGTCAACAGGTGTATCTGTAGTCAAAAGAGCAAGAGTGTGTATCCTATGATCAGCAATCCAGTCTCATGGAGAACAACATTTTGACAGTCATGCATGCCTACACATCCATTTCATACAGGCCTCCCAACATCTTGCAAACATCCAGTGATGATGTTGTCCACTATAAATTGTCCAGCAGAAGTACCAAAATCAGATTTGTGCTGTGGCAGGTTAGGTACTGAGTTCTCTAGTTGGTGTAGCTAGTTAGGTATGGGTTCTAATCTCTCTGCAGTCAACTTGTGAGTGTGTGTGTGTGTGTGTGTGTGTGTGTGTGTGTGTGTGTGTGTGTGTGTGTGTGTGTGTGTGTGTAGTCAGAAGAGGAGCATAGATTTTGACAATAGTACATGCCTACACATCCATTTCATACAGGCCTCCAAACATCTTCTCTCCAGTGATGATGACATCCACTATAAATTTTCCAGCAGCAGTGTAAAAGTCAGACTTGTGCAGTGGAGCTTGCATTAAGTACTGAGTGTAGTCAACTGTTGTATGTGTTTAGTCAAAAGAGCAAGAGTCTGTGTCCTACTTGTCACCAATCCAATCCCATGGGAAACAAATATTTTGGCAGTCATGTATGCCTACACATCAATTTCATATAGGCCTTCCAAAATCTTCTCTCAAACATCCAATTATGGTGTTGCCCTCTATAAATTGTCCAGCAGCAATGCAAAAGTCAGACCTGTGCTGTGGCATTTGCATTAAGTACTGTGTTCCCTACATAGTTAGATAGGGTCTATATTAGAACACCAAACTTTCAAAATTTCAAGTGTTCTAATTGTGTCTTTCGGCTTTTCATGGTTAGGGGTCACCACAGCGGAACTCTGGTCTGCTAATGACTGGCAGTAGAGTTTTACCTGCTGGCTTGCCAGGCCTAATGCACAACCTTCAACGAAGGAACACCCATTCACGCATGTCGCCACACAGAAGACGCTCTAACTGAGAGTCGAACGGGCAACGTCTAACTGTGAGGTGACAACGCTACTGCAGCACCACCACCGCAGTATTCAAGTGTTCTAATATCGAACCCTATTAATCTAAAATTTAAAACATCGAACATACAGAACAGAAAATGTTTTCTTAGGGAAAAAAATTGCTGTTCCAAAACACATCCACACAACACAAGCACACCAAACAAACAGCAATCCACACACATACACCTAAACTCTTACAGCTAACCCTGCACTAAACTATATATACACCACTAACTATCCACTTACCTTAACCCAAACCCTAACCCTAAGGTCCGTCACTATCGCACAGTCACCTCACCCGTGCCCTAACCCTAACTCACCTACCCTGCCCTAACCCTACCATCCACACAATCGCACACTTACCTGACCCGCGCCCTATCCCTAACTCACCTAACCCACCCTAACCCTCATGTCCACACAATTGCACACTTACCTGAACCCAATCCATAACTTTCCACCACAGCGCTGAAAATACCAAAGCAACAGAAATGGACAACCAAATTCTTTCCCTAGGAAAAAATGTGTTTTTCTGTTTCTTCGATATTTTCATGAGTCGATATTAGAACACTCAAAATTTTGAAAGTTCGGTGTTCTAATATAGACCCGTTAGATATGGGTTCTTGTCTCACTGTGGTCAACGTGTTCGTGTGTGTGTGTGTGTTTGTGCTCTGTTAATTCACATTCAAGAGATGATTTTAAAACAGCATGTGAGACACTCCTACTACCATCTTCTATGCACAAACATACACTGCTGATGTCATCAGCTATAAAGTGTTGTCCGATGCAGTAAAAGCCAGATTTGTGTTGTGGCACTTGCATTAAGTACTATGTTCTGTAAATAGTTAGGCAGGGGCTCTAGTCTCACTGAGGTCAACTAGTGTATGTGTGTGTGTTTATTCAAAAATCAGTATGGTGACAATTTCAAAATGGCATGTGAGTCCACAGCTATGTCAGACACTCCTCCGAACATGTTCTTGTAACATACACTTATGATGTCATCCTGTATAAAGTGCACTCTCACATTATTCAATTCAAACTTGTGCTGTGGCAGTGACATTAAGTACTGCATTCTCCAGTTTCTATAACCAGATATTTAAGGGTTCTAATCTGACAGCAGTCAACTTGAGTGTGCATCCATTCAAATATTTTTTGAGACAATTTTACACCAAGATGTAACTCCACAAACATGTCAGACACTCGTTCCCACATGTTCTTCTCAGCATACAGTGATGCTATCATACTCCATAAAGTGCAGTGTGACAGTGTTTTAGTCGGACATATGTGGTAGTGCTAATGTTACATTGTACGTAATTCAGCTTCTCTACCTACACTGGTGTAATGTTCAAATCAGACCCAGTCTACTGCTGTATGTGTGGCTGGTGGCACATTACGGTCATAGTATGATCTTTTAAATTGCTTTTCATATCAATATCACATAGGAGATCCTTTAATGTAGCCCCATGCATCCAATATCCCCTTTTTCCTTCTGGCCACATGATATCCTTCCTGAAGATTAATGGAGGATGTCCTCATGTCAAAGATGCATACATATATCATGAAGTACAGTCCTTCTATCAGCCTCTGCACACTATCTCCAGACCACTGGATGTGTGGTTGCTAATTCTGTCATGGGGTGATGCACATGTCACATATGGAGAGAGCCACTATGTAATGCAAGCAAAGAAATGCACACATAGCCTTACTATCTTCCATCATATAGATATAGCGAGCATGCTTTAAATGTTATAATAATGTCATGCAGTGGTGCAGCGGTAGCATTGTCACCTCACAGCAAGAGGTTCTCTGGTGCGATTCTCGGCTGGAGTGCCTTCTGTGCAGAGTCTGCATGTCCTCCCTGTGTTCATGTGGGTTTTCTCCAGGTACTCCAGTTTCCTCCCACGTTACAAAGACATACATCTGGAGTGTTTCTCCCCGGGCATCCACTGAAAATTGGTTTCATTCCAAGTCAGACTTTCCTGGTAAACAAATGTTAAAATAAAATAAAAAAAAATGTCTAGGAATTTTTGCGATGTTGGCCATTAGCTTAGTAATGACCTTTGACCCTATGAACATTTCACATCAATGTTGCTGTCATCGACATGTGCTATGTTGGGGTGTATATGTATGGTAGGCTTACAAGAGTGTATTACAATCTGTGATGTGAGGTAATGTATTGATGGCCACTGCTGCCATTTCATTACATGTACCCTTTATAACAGTTGTAGTAATATGCCTCCTGAAAACTGTTGAAATGGGATGATATTGTATATTGCTGGCTTATTAAGGCATGTGTTTTTTAACATTCTACGCAGTTCTCATTCAACCATCACAATGACACTTGCAGTATGGCAGTGGTGTGCACGTGTATAACTACCATAATTAAATGTTCTATGATATACATTTAGTATAACATCATACTGATTACACAAAAAAATTACATGTTTTGATTCAATTGCAATGTTGTGGAATTCATTGTATGCACAATTGTGTTGCTTTTCCCAAAGATTATTGCAGTGGTCAGCAGCACAATTGTGTGACTTTTAGCATTTGTGTCAGTAATGTTCTGCATGGCCCACAACCATTTCATTTGTAATGTGTCCTTATATGATATTAGGCCATTCAAACACAGCTTTCCCATGAAACACATAGGCATATGCTGTGCAATTGATGTAATTACATGACATTGGTACAGTTGTATGACTGTGTGAACAATATCACTGTGTGGCATGTGATGCATAACCATGAATATATTTGGAGGTGTTGTCATGAATCATTTATTTAAATAAGTGTGAAATGTTAAGGGGGAATACACAACTAAGCGCAGAGCTCTTTGTGGATGCCACCAACCATACTCAGCCGGAGAAAATGGACTATCTGCTAGCTGACATTTTGTCTCACACTTCACCCACCTCGCCACTTGCCATCATCCAAAGTATACATTCAAACACTACTGAGTTTATCTTCCTAGGACAGCAGCTCATTTGTGCACTCTCTAAGGCTAGAAAGAAGAATCAGTGGGCCCTGACAACATCCCAGGTTGCCTGCACCATAACTTAAAACCTGACCTAGCAGACACAGTTGGATCCCTACTTAAACACAGCTTTCAGATATCCTATATTTTTGCAGAATGGTGTACAGCAACAGTCATCCATCTAAATGGGAGAGGGTATTCATCACCTGATGCAGGGACTTAAACCATACTCCTGACTCTCCTCATCTGTGAGGCAGACCAATGAGTCATCATGGACCTTATCAAAAAGGACACAACTGTGTACCAACTCTGTACCAAACCCATGCTTGATTTGTTTAGGCTACATCATGTCTGTTAAATCTGTTTGATGTCTTCAAGAAGATCACCAAGGGCATGCATGAAAAGACTATCATCACACATAACTTGACCTGGCCACGGCATCTGACATAGATCCACACTTGGGTATTACACAGGAACTGTCTCAAGTGGGCATAAACACCAATGTCACCAAGTGAATAGGCAAATGGATCACATACAGGACACATAATGTTGAAGTGTGTGAAGTCACCTCTAGCTAGGGTTCAGTGACCAGGTCCTTACCTCTGGATTCTATACTAGGCCCTTTCCTGTTCAGCATTTAAGTCTCAGAAGTCAGAAGTCTCATCCTTTCTCTAACCAACTTTGTGGATGATTGCAAATTGTGGACAATCAATGAATCTAAGAATGATATTGGTATAATGCAAAAAGTATGAATACAAACAAAGGATTGTTGCCAGAGCCTTGGAGACACTGTAGATTTACAAAAATCATGATTAGTTCCTTTATGAAAGTAAATACACAAGCTAATTACAATATAGACAGCAAACCCATATGAGCAGACCAAATGATACATCACCTGGGTACTCAGGTAGATAGCAGAACTTAACACCATGTGACCACAGTAGTGACAAATCCCTTGTATGTAGCACAACTCCTGAGTATGGGCAGGACATCCATATCAAAGAGCATTATAATTCCATTGTTCTCTGCCCTCATCACACCAGTAATTGAGTACAATGGACACTTTTGCATGTACCTCACCAGACATCTTCCAGAGATGATTTATTCAAGTGTATCACTTTTGCCACAGTGAGCTTCTACACATCTTTTTATTCATACATAAGTATTCCTTGTGATGTATAACCATTAGGAGTTGACAGTGTGACTTCCCTGGTGTTTTACAAGATGCATGTGTGATACTGCTTCCTGTGATGCACCCAGTAAATTCATAGCTCATTGACAACATTGATGGCATGGGTTACATTCTTGCAAATGTTGATTGTGGCATATATATATATATATATATATATATATATATATATATATATATATATATATATATATATATATATATATATATGTCATGCAAACCTCTCAACTAGCCAGGATTGCTTGTAATGTAAACTACAGATGAAATACTGTCCCTCTTAATACCACCAAAACATGGTAATTTTTGAGGAAGTTGTGCTTGATTACCCTTATAGACTACTGAATAATCATTACAGTTGTAAACGTGTGCTCATGCAGAACATGTATAATAAGTAACAATCATATATTTTATGTCAATGACACAGATTAATGCTGGTATTATTATATTGCCGATGATAGTGCATGCTTGTGTCTACTGTTGTCCACGAGCCTGTTGCTATGTGTTCTGATTGGTTGAGACCTATGCTGAGATTACATTCATATTCCAGCAAATCATTTTGCACATCTTCACAATATGTACATACCCCCTATTGTATATACCGTCCTTGATAAATGTCCTCTCCAATGATCATGTCAGGGTGCTTATATCACAAGCAATTATCTCCACTGATATGTGACCCTGTGCGACAGTCACATAACATACAATAACTGTGTGATGATATGACTATACCCACACAGAAGGTGCAAACAGCAGTACGTAATGCATTATGAACATATGTTATTAATGTTCATGCTACAGCTGTCTTGTCTTTGTGGTGCACATACACTGACATGTCGTTATCTGATGTACATTACCATGATTTTCTTATCCTTTTCCCATTTCTTCATTCCTCCCTTTCATGTGTGTGGCCCTTTTAAATATACACACTTCTTCAGAATACTGTACTTATAATGTAGTCTATGTAGCCTTGATGATCACCTCAAAATCTTGATTTCAGTGTGCATAAAGCATGTTTGTACTGTACTCTGCATTGACTACACTCTCATATCATGTCTTAGAACTGTATTCATTGCCTTAAGTTAAACCCTGGTAGTTATTGTGGATGTCCATGCAATCATGCAGAACTAGTTTGCCCATACATAAACGTCTATATGTCTGAAGGTGTTTGTGATGCTTTATATGGTTTCCTGGCTGGCAACACTGTTTCTGGCCACAAAAAGAACAGTTGTGTACACTTACTATAAATATAGATGTTCAAGTGTATTCACTGTTGCAGTCATAACATTTGGGTTAATCCTGCTAGGGTAGCTCTCAGCCGGCCCGAATACCAGAGACTTAGTATTTCTGCGTTAGTTGCTGTCGCTTGAGGACTGATATCAGGTCATCAGGAGTATAAAGTAAAACAGCCAATGCCATTACATCAGTTTTTCTTGCCCTAACCTGTGAGGAGCCCCCCAAAGTAGGAGGCCAGGTTCTGGTGGAAGAACCCCACCAGTGGAAAATAAATACCAATATGTCCCTTGTAAGGAAAGGAGAACAACAAGGAAGAATGGTAACAAAAGGAGAAAGAGAATAAAGGGGGATGGAGGGAGGGAAACCAGGACTGCAACAGTGAATACACTCGAGCATCTACATTTATGGTAAGTGTACACAACTGTACTATGTTCTTCATGTTTCACTGTTACAGTCATCACATTTGGGTAGAGTCTCAAAGCTGAGGAAATGGGTGGAGACAGTCAAGGAAACTAGGGGCTGGCTAGGATGCCCTGCAAGACAGAGGCAAACCCTACCCTGGATTTGGAGAAGAGAGGCAGGTGGTAATGCTTGGTAAAAGTGTGAACAGATGTCCAGGTGGCAGCCTCCAGGATATCCCTGGTGGGGAGTCCTCTAAAGAAAGCTGCAGAGGTGGAGGCTCATCTGGTGGAATGTGTCCTGACCCCCTTGGGGGGAGGCTTTCCATGCTGTTTGTAGCAGAAATGGATGCAGTGTGCTATCCATTTGGAAATGGTTTGCTTGGAGATCGCTTTGCCTTCTGCACCTGTAGCAAAGCTAACCAGCAATTGATCAGACTTTCTGAAGGATTTAGTCCTGTCCAGATAGAATTTGAGCTGTCTGTGCACATCTAGAGAGTGAATAATCCTTTCCCCCTTGTTCTGAGGATTAGGAAAGAAGGTGGGCAAATTAATGGATTGGTTGAGAGCCACACTGGACACCACCTTGGACATGAAGGATGGGTTAGTTCTGAGGGATACCCTGTCTGCATGGAAGATGATGAAGGGTTCTACAGCCATGAGTGCTTGCAGCTCAGAGACTCTTCTGGCTGAAATGATGGCCAGAAGGAGTGTTGTCTTCCAGAAGAGAAATTTTAGCTCTGCAGAAGAAGCTGGTTTGAAAGGGGGCAGGGTGAACTTTTCCAAGCAAAGTTAAGGTCCCAAGCTGGTGTTGGTGCCCTTCTGGGGGGCCTCAAGTTGCTAGCCTTCCTGAGGAACTGTTTGATCAAAGGGTGTGAGAAAAGGGGCTGCTCAGCAGGAAAATGAGCAGAAATAGCAGAGGCATGAATTTTTACAGAGGAGAAAGAGAGGCCACTGTGTAGTAGGTCAGCTAAGTAATCCAGGATGAGAGGGATGGAGGGCTCTGCCGTATTGGCTCCTTTAGCCTGGATCCAGGTGCAGAACCTTTTCCATTTATCTGTATAAGACTTTCTGGTGCTAGGATGTCTGGCTTCACAGATAACATCCAGAGCCTGTTTAATGAGGATGGCAGACTGGTTTGGGGTTAGGGAATAAGCTAAGCTGCTAAATTGAGTGTCTGCAATTGGGGATGCATGAATTCCCCTTCCCTCTGGGTCAGGAGGTTTGTAATCTGAGGAAAATGCCATGGAGGCAGTGGGGACAGGCTGCGCAGCAAGGGGTACCAGTGTTGTTGGGGCCAGTCTGGAGCTATAAGAATGGTCCTTGGTTTTTCCTACCTTATTTTAAGCAGCACCCTGGGGATGAGAGGTAGGGGAGGAAAGGCATAGACCGATAGATTGACCCAGGGGAAGGACATGGCTTACCACTTTCCAAGCCATGCAGTGATGGTCACTGGTGCAGAATTTGCTGAGCTGATGGTTGGTGTGGGAGGCAAAGGGGTCGACCTTCAGGATTCCCCATTTCTGAGTTATTAGGGTGAAGGTACGTCTGTTGCGTTCCCACTCGTGTGGGTCCTGAAGATTTCTGCTTAATTGGTCTGCCAGAGAATTGAGAGAGCCTGGCATGTATTGTGCTATCAGATGTAGTTGCATGGAAGAGGCTGTGAGCCAAAGGGTCATGGCCATCTTGCATTGAGGGTAGGAGTGAGTCCCTCCCTGCTTGTTGATGTACTACATCACAGTGGTGTTGTCTGTTTTGATCAGGAGAACCCCTGGAGAGAGAAGGGGTTTGAAAACTATCAAGGCATTTTGCACAGCCACCATCTCTTTTTGACTGATGTGCAGAGGGATTTGCTGTGGGCTCCATTGGCCCTGTATGCACCTGCCATCCAGGTGTGCACCCCAAGCATAGTCTGATGCATCTGTGGTGAGGGACTGGGCAGTGGGGGGTGGGGAGAAGGGCAGTCCCTTGTTGTGGGAGCATGGTGTTGCCCGCCAAAGAAATTCCTTTCTGAGGCAAGGAAGTATAGGTAAAAGAGTTTCCCGGTCTTGAGAGTGTTGACACCAAAGGCTCTTTAGGTACCAATGAAGTTTCCTCATATGCCTTCTGGCATATGGAATGAGTAGTACATACAAAATGCCATGACCCCAGAGCTTGCAGGACCTTCCTTGCAGATATCTGGGGCCTGGTGGCTAGTTGAGAGAAGTAGGCTGTCAGGACAATTTGTTTCTCTGGTGTAAGATATGCCATCTGGGATGCTGTGCCCAGACTTGCTCCCAGGAAGATTATCCTTTGGGTGGGCACCTTTTTGGATTTCTTTTCATTGATTGAGTACCCTAGGGAGGTTAGTAGGGTCTTTACAAAGGCCAGGTGCTTGAGCAGCTTTTCCTGGCTGTTTGCCTGAATGAGGCAGTCGTCTAAGTATGGGTAAATTTCAATATTTCTTGGTCTTCAAAAGGCAATGGCCGGACCCAGACATTTTGTGAAAATTCTGGGAGAAGAAGATAAGCCAAAGGGAAGCACAGATAACTGAAAATGTTGAGATCCTGCCCTGAACAGAGATATTTCCTGCATGATTCCCTGATAGGAATGTGGAGGTAGGCCTCTTTTAGATCTAGGGTGGCTAGCCAAGCGTCCTTGGAGAGCATGGGTAGCAGCTGCTGGAGGGTGAGCATTCTGAATTTTGGGATGACCAGGAAGGTGTTTAGAATGGATAGATCAAGGATGGGGTGCCAGGTGCCCTCTTTTCTGGGCACCAGAAAAAGTCTGGAGTAGAAGCCTTGGCCTATCTGTTCTGCAGGAATGTGCTCTACTGCCCTCATAGAGAGCAAGGAAAGGACTTGCTTTTGATCCTCTGCCCAGTGATTTGGTGGTAGATCTGGGAACCCTTTTGGGGTTGGAAGGATGTGGAAAGAAAATCTGTATCCCTGAGACACAATGTTCAGAACCCATTGGTGCTTGGTAATGGTGACCCAGGTGCTTGAGTGAAATGAGAGTTTTCCTCCTAGGGGTAAGTGAAGGTGGGCAGAGAGGGGTTGGAGCATGGAGCAGTTGAGTCATTGTGAGTTCTTACCATAAAGGGGTGGCTTAGAACTCCCTGGTTTTGAAGTGGAGGTAGTCCACTGCTTAGATCTCTGCATTCCTTTGGGCTGCTGTCTGGGGGGGTCTGTTTCCATGGGGCCTAGGCTGGACCAGTTTACTCAGACCAGAAAAGGACCAGTGCTTGGAAGGACAATGTCTGTTGAACCTAGGGTGCTGGACCTATAAAAAATCCTTAACTGTTTGCATAGATTTTGCTTTTTCTTCCATCTTTTTTAAGACCTCTTCAGCCTTAGTGCCAAATAAGTTATCTTTTTGCAAGGGGGCATCCAACAATTTAGATTTGACATAGTCTGGCAGGGGTTGTTCCTTAAGCCATACATGTCTTCTAATGACAGATCCAGTGACTGCTGCCCTGCAAGAAGCTTCTAGGGCATCAAAATCACACTGCAGAGTGTGTTTAGTTACTTGACTTGCAGAATGCATTAAGTCTTGTAAGTCTTTAGATTCCGCCCAAACAGGAAAGGAAGACATTTCTTGTTTAAGGAGTTCCAAGGTATGTTGCTGAAATTTCAACATATGGAACTGACAATTTAGTCCCCTGATAGCAAGAGTAGCTGAGGTGTATACTTTTTTACCCCATCTGTCCATTGCTTGGGAATCCCTGTCTGAGGGACTGGGATTTTTTACAGAGGTTGCTTTAATCCCTTTTGGCCCTTGAGAAATGACCTCAGGGTCAACAGTTGGATTTTTAAAACGATATTTGTGTGAGTCAGGGACTCTATAGTATCTGTCTGATTTTCTGGGAGCAGGAGATAGGGCATCAGGAGCCAAGCTGGATTCGAGAAAATCATCCTCCACAACATCCAGGACTGGGGGGATGCCCAAAGGTCTGTGTTGTGGAAGATCGAGAAATTCCCTGAGTCTCTTTTTAGACTGAGGGTGGTCCTGACTCTCCCATTGGAAATGCTCCCTTAAAGTATGCAGGGTTTCCCCAAAGGAAAAATCCTCTGGGGGAGAGGCTGAAGGAAGTGAGTCCTCTGCATCAGAATCCTCATAAGTGGAGAGGAGTTGCACGTCTTCATAATCAGATGCATCAGATTCATCTGACTCTTGTTCAGACAAAACTACAGGGGACAGATCTCTTTTCCTTTTGGAGGGGGTAGCTTGGCTTCCCCTGATCAGTATGATAAGGTCTTCCACCATTTTAAGCATTTGAGACTGAGGCAAGGTAGCAGGCAGCTGAGAGTGGGTCATCAGTTTCTTGGGTGTATTCGAACCCTGGACCTAAGAAACTCAGTCATTTTTGAAAGAACGGAAGTCACAAAAGAAGACGTCGGTTTGTGTTGAGATTCGGTAGTACGAAGGACTTCCCTGGAAGCCAGTGCCTGCTCAGTGGCTCCGGACCCATCCAAGGTAGAGATGACCACAGGATCCTTAGTCGAAGAAGAGTTTTGCAGCATACCAGACTCCAAAAGGGTCTCGGTAGTGGCCTGCGAATCAACTGAAGCAGGCATCAGGGGCTGCAAAAGTGCCTCATTGAGTACCGGAGGACTGACAACTAGCTTAACGGAAGCATCGTCAGTAGGTTTGGACTTGTGCGGTCTGTCTCTGTCTTTATCTTTACATGTTTTCAGAAGATCTGCTGTTGGATGGCTTACCAAAGTGATATCAGAATTCAAGGACTGTAAAAAAAAATATCTGGCTACAATAAGGCGTAGTTCTGGTGTTGAACAAAGCACAGAAGTGACAATGAGGGATGTCGTGGTCTGGGCCTAAACAAGTGACGCAGTAAGAAAGGAAGTCTCGGTGTGGCATTTGCTTTCCACAGGCAAGACAATTATTAACTTTTTCTGACATCGGTTAGTGCAAGAAAAAAGGATCCCCAATGTGGTACTTAGCTTTAGAAGACTTCAACTTCAATTCGGTAGACAAAAACTCAGGTAGCGGCCAACCGGCACTCATGCAAACTGCTTCTGCTTCGGGCTCCATGGCAAGAAAGACTGATGTAATGGCGTCAGCTGCCTTACTTTATGCTACTGATGACCTGACGTCAGTCCTCAAGTGACAGCAACCAAAGCAGAAATACTAAGTCTCTGGTATTCGGGCCGGTTGAGGGCTACCCTGGCAGGGATAACCCAAATGTGATGACTGTAACAGTGAAACACGAAGAGCATCTGCACCTGTATCTATGTAAGTTCTGTGTTTGCCATGATGCAATTAATGCTGTTGCTCATCTTGATAACACAAAACTCTATGTAGCCTTCACGCTAAGCCTACATGGAGTTTATTGA
>NC_056733.1:110578000-110580500 GCF_019279795.1 Protopterus annectens | reverse complement strand
TGGCCTAAGCCAGGTAATTTAATTTCAAACTATTTTCAAAGTTATGTGGATTGAGATTAACCTCTTCTCTTCCACTATCCTATACTTTAGGATAGTTACAATAGACACTTACAATAATGCATATATATTTCTTTTTCTGACCAGCAGGACACACTGTTGGTACATTTTTAACACAAGCAGCTTTACAAATACATTTTTCAACACAGGCACCTGTACAAATCAGTTTGATATACAAATGGCATATGGCTGTGTTGGCATATGTTACACATCCACTGCCCTACTTTTCCTGGCATAGCTAGCAATATCTCATATCATCATACATGTACTTTCTTATCTGGTGGAAGCAAGGAAGTGGATTATAAAATGTTAAAAACCTTTTGTTGGTACTGCAACCTTCCTCAGTGTTGGAAATGACTTTGGAAGAGTACTGAAAGTTAACTATTTATTTGTTTCTGTGCTTTTGTCTTAAATTCTGCTATTAAGAAGATCGACTTTAACAACAGTATGGGTTATTGTAAAATGAGGTATGTTTGATTTATAAATAAAAATGTTAATAAATCTCTGTGTTGTTCTGTTCCTCTTTGAGAGTATAGTGTTCCAACTGATATGATATTAATGCTTAAAGCTCACACATTTAAATCTAAAAAGCTTAAGGTCAAATAGCTGACCTACTCAAATTCTATAAAATAAAATGTAGAAAAACACTAACGTACAAATAAAACCTTAACTCAATAAAATATATAATTAAAAAGATATGATGCAATGTTTTGACTAAGATTTCTAACATCTATCATTCCAACCTGAAACAACAAAGAATGCTAAAATAAATGTTCATTGTTGTAGGGATGCTCTCAGCATTAACTCTTGTGAGTATTTTGTTAACTAGTTTTGTATTATGCAGCTCCACAGAGCAGTTTTGTAGTGTATGGTAGCATTGGGGAAATTTATTTAGCATTTTAGTTTCTCGACTTAGCAGCTCAGAGAAAATGATTTTTCACTAAACTTGCTTGGTTAACAATGGGTGCACTGATTGCCCCATTCAATTAGTGTGTATATTTTTGAATATTACTTGTTATTGTGCCTCACAGCAAAAGGTTCTCCCGTTTGATTCTCGGCTGGAGTGTGGGCAGTGCCTTCTATGTGTACTCTGCATATCTTATCTGCGGTTGGGTGGGCATTCAAAAGACATGCGTAAATGGGCGTGCCTTCGTTGAAGGTTGAATGTTGAGCTGGCACCTCGGCGTTCATGAAAATCTACTGCCAATCATTAGCAGACCGGAGTTCTGCTGTGGCGACCCCTAACCGGGAAATGCCAAAAGACAAACAATAACAACAACTTGTTATCGTATAAAGCTTTAGATTCAGTTCCTAGACATATTAATACAAAGCATGCCACCAAAATACTAGAAAACATACCACTACGATGCACTTTCAAACAGAACTCTACCAGTCCCACATTTCAGAAGCTTGGCATTCATACTTTTGAAGTTTCAAACTTTCAGTATAAGATTTTCATATTCAGACAATGTATTCACATTGCTATGCAGTTTCTGTCCTAGCTGATGGTGTTCATTGTCAGGTAATAAGTGAAACTGTATTACCTCTTAAAATATATTAAGAATTAGTCTGTAGAATAAATGTTTATTATCCCCCAAGCCTAGCCTAGTGTATTTTCAGGATTTATAACACATGTATGTGTTAGTCTCTGTAAGTTTAATAATTCATTTTACTAATCATGACCATTCAGTGCATTTTTTATGTATCTAGACCCCCATTTGATTCTTAGATGGAGCATGGTTGTATGGAGACTGCATGTTCCTGCTGCCTATTGTGTTTTCACCCAGTGCAGTGGCTTCCTCACACATCCCAAAGGCTCATCATAAATGAATTGCCCATCCTGTAAATTTGCCACAAACGTGGATGACATAAGTCTATCTGCATTCTGTAATGGACTGACACTCCATCCAAGATTAATTCCTCTTATTTTGTATCCACTGAACTAAGCCGGACTACATCTGTTTGGTTATCCATCAAAATGGCACCATACATGATAAATTGTTTTGAACATCAGGTACACACCATGACCCTGAAATGGACTAAACGGATAACTGAAAAAAGAACAAATGACTATGTTGCAAACACTTATACTGTTACACATTTAATGTGAAACAGATATTTGTCTTGCCTATATTAAGACTGCCCTTTTTGTATTTGTGCACTTATTTATTTATGTATTTATTTATAAACACATGAAATTAAAAGTTTAGACAATATACTTAGGACCCTTACCAAATTAAAAACTTGGATAATATACTCAAGACAGTAGGAATGCCAAGGTTTAATCAAGTTAAAGTACGCCTTCACAGTCTTCTTTTTAAAGGGAAAAGACATTGCTTCAGCCTCCCTGCAACAAGGACACATATTCAGAAAAATGTGTGAAGATGAACTTTTCCCCATTTTTCAAGAGAGGCCTATAAAATAATTTGCTTTCCTTTTTTAA
>NC_056733.1:110568000-110573000 GCF_019279795.1 Protopterus annectens | reverse complement strand
TTTATAGTGAAATTACTGTATACATATGTAAACATATATATATATATATATATATATATATATATATATATATATATATATATATATATATATATATATATATATATATATATATATATAGATATATATATATATATATATATATATATACATACACATATATGTATATATGCATCTATCAGTCAAAAAATTTAGAAAACTACAACTTCTGAGGCTATAAGGCCCTGTAGTATCGAATTTGTACTACTTGGACTCCCAGAAGTATAGGCAGGGATGATGCTGGGAGAGCTATGAGAATAGAGGACGAGATGGACAACACACATGGAGCGTTATGGTAAGTACATAACTTCTTTATGTGGTGTTGTCAATCTCGCCTTTATTCTCACTGATGGGACCACGTCCCAAGCAACCTGCCTTTTGGGTGGCTTGTGGGAGAATATTCCTCAGAATCACAAAATCAAAAGAGGCTCTACTCCTAGAGCCCAAATCCACTTTGTAATAAGGAATAAAGGTATGAGGATTTGCCGAAGTTGCTGTGGCACAGATGTTATCCAATGGCAGTCTAGCTTGAAAAGCTGCAGATGAGGCTACAGATCTTGTGGAATGAGCTTTAACAAAATTTGGAAGGGGTCTATTCTTTGAATTATAAATGTAGGATATGCATAATGTAAGTCATTTAGCTAAGGTAACTTTTGTGACTGACTGACCTTTTTTAATATCAGAATAAGAGATGAAGAGCTGATCTGATTTTCTAATTTCAGAAGTTCTATGTAAGCAGAAACGTAACTGTCTATGAGTATCTAGGAGATGCAGTGTATATTCTCCTTTATTTTGGAAGTTAGGGAAGAAAACTGGCAGCTCTATAGATTGGTTGAGGTTGCTTTCTGACATAGCCTTCGGCAGAAATGAGAGGTTAGTGTATAAACAGACTCTGTCCTTATGAAAAATTAGGTATGGGGGCTTGGCAGACAAAGCTAGTAACTCAGAAATTCTTCTAGCTGAAGTAATATACACTAAAAAGAGGGTTTTCCAGGAGAGGTATTTCAACTCACATGTAGTCGATGGTTCGAAGGAGGTACATCTGATGTTAGATAAGATGAAATTGAGATCCTGGGGGGGTGTTGAATTTTTATATGGGGGCTGGAAACCTGGCAATCAAGGGGAACTGGAACAGCCAAGCTGTCAATCTGAGACTGTCCCAGTTGGGATGAGCCATTCCTGACGGGTGAATCAAAAGGTCTGGTGCCAGGTCCAGAATCTATGGTTTGTCCCAAAGATGAGGCTAAAGAAAGGGGAACCAGATTTGACAAGGCCAATAGGGGCAATTAGAATTATTGTTTTCTCCAGCAAACTTGCTTTCTGCAAATACCTGGGAATTAGCAGGATCAGAGGAAAAGCATAAAAAATTCCCGGAAGCCAATCATGTACAAGTGCATCCCTTGGTGACTCCCCCACAGGGGAGATCAGGGCAAAGTAGTTTTTGCATTTGGCATTGGTGGGCGATGAAAAGAGATCACAACAATGCTGGCCCATTTCCAGAAGATCCCTTCCATGACTTTCTGATTGAGGGACCACTCGTGTGGCCATAAAATGGCTCTGCTCAATTTGTCCGCAATCACGTTGGATTTCCCCAGGATGTGCATTACTATCGGAAAATAGTTGGAGGCAGTACATTGCCAGACCCTTATAGCTTCTCAACAAAGGGGGTAAGATCTGGTCCCCCCCTGCTTATTCATGTACCAGACTATGGACATGTTGTCTGACTGGATTGCTATTGTTCCTAGAGGAAGAGTATCTTGAAATGCTTGTAATGCTAAAAGCACCACCCTCATCTCCAGGATGTTTATGTGCAAGTGAGCCTATTGTTCCTGCCAGATGCCTTGGACTGTCTTCCCTAGATAATGCCCCCCACCCTAACTGGGAAGCATCCATGGTCACTGTGGCCTGGGGGTGAGGGGGGATAAAGTGACAGCCTTGAGATACTAATGGAGAGAGAATCCACCATTAGACATCCTTTTTGCAGGTGTTGGTTATCATAATTTTGTGTGACATTGGAAGTTCCAAGATGGACCATTATACAGAAAGTAACCACTGAAGTATTCTCATATGAAGATGAGCTAGAGGAATGAGTATGATTGATGCAGCCATTTTTCCCAGTACCTGAAGAACCAGTTTTACAGAAGCTCGTGTCTTCCTGATTAACAGTCTTACATAATGGTGAAGATCGTCGACTCTGTCTTGTGGGAGTGTTGCTAGTAGTGTAGTTATGTTTATCTCTGCTCCTATGAAAACTAAGCTTTGACATGGCTCTAGAGCAGATTTTATGTAGTTTACGGTAATACCTAGGGAGGAACAAAGTTGAAGGGTATAGCCCCTGGCTTGTAGCAGAAGATGCCTGGTCAGGGCGGTTATGAGCCAGTCATCCAGATGTGGAAAAACACAGAATCCTCTACATTTCAGGTGAGTTGTCACAACTGCCATGCATGTGGTGAACACTCTGGGGGCTGTTGTGAGACCAAAGAACAGAGCTCAAAACTGGAAGTGGCTGGCTCCCAGCCGGAAGTGCAAGAACCTTCGGGATCATCTTTCCATTTGAATGTGGTAGTACTCATCCTGAACTTCTATAGAGCACATCCAACTGTCTTTTTCCAGGAATAGAAGTATCAGCTACAGTATCACCATCCAGAATTAGGTCTTTTTTACAGATTTGTTCAGATTGCTGAGATCCAAAATGGGTCTCCAGTCCCCTATTTTCTTTGGAACTAAAAAAAATCTTGAGTAAGTTCTGGATCCTCTTTGGTCTGTGGGAACTTCTTGGATGACTCTTTTTCTTAGGAACTTTTTGATTTCTTATGTTGCTTGTTCCGTTTTACTTGGTTGAATGTCTGGAACTGACTTGTTTATGGAGGAGGGGAAAGAGAAGGGAACGATATATCCTCTGAATAGTATGTCTTGCATCCATTTGGCATTTGTTATCTTTAGGCAAGTTTCTTGTTGCAGGGACAATCGACTCCCGACTGCCTCCAGAAGTGAGCAATCGGGCACTCCTTCAGGAGTACCGGAAGGGTCTACCAAAGAATGATTCTCTGGAGCCCTGATTTTGCAGGCCTCCCCTGCTGTGAGGGTGGCATCTTCCATTATTGTTCTCTCCCTCTGCCGCTGGGGGAACTTTAACCAAGTGTGTCTTGTAAAGACCTCTGAGATTTTTTGAACCACATCTTCCCACTACCTTTCTGACCTTTGGGAAAGGGTCTAATAGGCGTGGAAAAATGTACTCCAATGGCAGATAAGGTCTTACCTTCTTTTTCATACCTGGTGAGCATTTCCTTTACTTTAGGACCAAAGAGAGAAGTGCTGTCAGAAGGGGCATTAACGAAGGAAGACTTGAAGGGCTCTGCGAAATGGCAAAGGCACATCCAGGCCTGCCTCCTGAGAGAGATGCCTGAACCCGCTGCCCTACTCATTCCATCTGCTGCATAAGATATAAGCCTCATGGATGTGTTAATGACTGAATTTAGGGTGGCGAGCTGAGCATTAACTTTATCTGCCACCGCATCACCCGCAGCTCTTTGGATGGAGTCTGATAGTTCCTTTAACATGGGCCTCTGCAATCTACTGAAGTGGATAAGATAATTCAGAGAAAATAAGGCAAAGGTCACTGATGAAAAGACACACTTCCCATACCTATCCAAGGTCCTGGAATCCTTATTTGGAGGATGGGTAGAGGAGCTGGTCTCAGAAAGCTCCTTTTTAGTAGCCACCACCACGACCATGGCATCAACTGCTACACCTTTTGTCAAAAAGTTCTTGTCCTTAGGGGCTGTAATATATTTATCTGGTCTCCTAGTAGTAGGCTCTATGGTGTATGGGTCTCCCAAGCCTTCCAAGAGATTAACTTGATAAGCTCATTGGATGGAGGGGTCACCCAAGAGGTTGAAGGGCGAGACCCAAAGGCCTTCAGATAAACTAACTCCTCGGCCAAAGGAGAGGTGGACTGCCAGTCATCTCTCTGTTTTAAGATTTCCAGGATGTCTCCAAAGAAAACATCTTCAGGAGGTGACCATGGGGACGCTTCTGCTTCATCGAGGTCAGTATCAGATGTGATGGACTCCACTGGGGAGTAGAGATGCTTCCTCTTGCATGTCCTCTTCCAAGGGACCTCCTCAGTGGGATATTGCGAGGAGGTTTCAGAAAAGAGGGGAGTTCCCTGCTGGACATCCAGAGGCCTAGGGTCTATGCAGACCTGTGTAGAGAGTAGATGAGAAGACAAAGACACCTGAGCAGAACTGGGAGGAAGATCTGAAGGAGACTGTGTCTCAGACTGAGAAATAGTCAGAACGTTCAGCATAACTTCAAAGGCAGTCTGCTCCTACTCTGAAGAACTACCTGCATCTTACAAACAAGCTGTTGGAGTCGAGGGAACCTCCAGAGCAGAAGACAGAAACTCTGAAGCTGAGGTAGGAGCCAAACTCACCCATGCTGAGGCCCCCAGAGGCATGGTCAGATCTGGTGAGATCTGACTCAGCTCCACGGTCCCGACTGGGGAGTGTTGGCTCCCAGACCTTCTCTGCTCCGCTTTGGTGGAAACACTTGGGGCAGATACCAGATCCAAGGAGCCTATGGGCCCTGGACCTGGTACAGTCACAAGCTGGATATCAGACTCTTCAGGCTTTGAAACCGAGGGATGGATCGGAGGAGGAGCAGGCACCAAGGAGGAAGATTGAGTCTGAGCCATTTCCTTTGGGCTCAGATCTAACAGTAACTTGGCCAAGGCCAGTGTCTTTAATAGTCTCTCCACTACTCTATCCACATCTTCATCAGAAAGACTGCTGGTGGACCGGATAGAGAGGTTAGGTGACCTGGATCTGGCTAGAAAAGGTGATGGGAGCCAGGAGTGGACTGGTTCCAGGGAAGGTGATTGGCTCCTATATCTAAATTCAGAGGGTAATGTCATCTTCGGGGTTGAGGGGGTCTTTCTGCTCCGAAAAAGCCTTGGAACT